>NC_057796.1:69290311-69298678 GCF_018294505.1 Triticum aestivum
CTGCGGCTGGCTGCGGGCGGTGGCGGCGGCTGGTTCGTCCGGCGCTGGGCGGACACGTCCGGCGGCGCGGAGGGAGCGGGGCTAGGGTTAGGGTGGTTTTTGCCCGAGATTATGGAGGGGGGAGGTATTTTATAGGTAGAGGGAGCTAGGAGAGTCCAAATGGAGCACGTTTTTCGCCCACACGATCGTGATCGAACGACCTAGAGCATGGAAGAGACTTAGAGGGGTTTTTGGGCTGTTTGGAGGGGGGGTTTTGCTGCAACACACAAAAGGACTTTGCGGTTACTCGGTTAACCGTTGGAGCATCAAACGACCTCCAAATGGAACGAAACTTGACAGGTGGTCTATCGGTGGTATACCAAGGCCACTTGACAAGACTCGGTCCATTCCGAGAACGTTTAACACCCGCTTACGAAAAGAAACAAGAGGGACGCGCCGGTGCGCGTGGGAGTGCCCGATTGCAAAACGGACAACGGGGAAAATGCTCGGATGCATGAGACGAACTCGTATGCAAATGCAATGCACATGATGACATGATATGAGATGCATGACATGAACAAAATGCAAAACGAAAAACAAAACCCGACCACGAAGGGAATATCATAACACATAGCCGAAAATGGCAAGAGTTGGAGTTACACATATGGAAAGTTACATCCGGGGTGTTACACTGTGTCACAGGTTAAGTGGCCCACCCCCAACCCCTCGGGTTCAACTGCCATCGATCTCATCCATGGCCCCGCCGCTGATCTCCTCTGGCTCGCTGTCAACAATTTGCCATTCTACATCGCCATCGAGCCCCTTTTGTCATTTCTGAAGGACACGTTCTGCGACGCTGGCTTGGGATCCAAAGCTTCCAAGTCAGACCTCATCGACGGCGACCACGAGGAGGGCACCCTCTCCGGCTCTTCCAAGGGGAAAGAGCCCATCCGCTCTTCGAAGGGGAAAGCGCCCGTCTGCGACATCAGGGAGGGCACCCTACAGCCGTGCTCTTCCAAGGGGAAGGAGCCCATCTGTGACAACATGGAGCGCATCCAGGGCCCGTGCTCTTCCCATGGGAATGAGCCCATCTGTGACAATTGAGGAAACCCATGATTTTTTATTTCAGTTGTTCAAAATGTGATGCTCTATATGTGCAATTATTTACTGTGCGGTACATTTCATCAGTCCAGTTTTAAACATACCAATAGGAATGCATATATTTGCTTGCTGTTAAGCCTGTTATAGCTAGCATATGCCTCTTTTAAAGTTTTTTGATTGTTCGGTTGTTTGTAGTTAGCATATGTTCAGTTTCAAATGCTATCTTTGGTTGTTCGTAGTATGCCTTGGTTATTCCAGTTATTCACAACGTGATGTTCTATATGTGCAAGTATGAACTGTGCAGTTCAATTTCATCAGTACCGGTTTCAACAATACCACTATGAATGACTACATTTGGTTGCTGCATCTTGTAGTTAACATGCCTTTCCATTTTTATTTAACCATAACCAATGTACTTAGACCGGCACAATACCAGTTTGAATGACCATGTTTGCTTGTTGTTAAATGTTAGGCATGTTGTAGTTAGCACACCTTTCCACTTGTTTTGCTTTACTAGTGTGCTTAAACCTGCACACTGAAGCTATCTTTTGGAGATTATTTTGTCTGCCATGTGTAATTTTGGTTGATGTTTAGCCTGTTGTGCTTAACATGCTTCTTGATGTACCTACACAAGACAATTTTGGGAACGATTGTTGTTTTCCATCGAGGTTAGTTTCATCCCATGGCTTATATCTGCTCACTCTTCAGGATATCAGTAGCTGGTACCATATAGGCCGGCGGCTGATAAGGAACTAATCGGTGAATCGGACTTTTAACTGAATATATCTTCAACCATTTTTCCTTAGGTTAACTAGGGCCATATGTAATATATCTGAGTCTACATAGCAACATGCATTGTACTTAATGTCTAAATATGCAATACTAGGCTACATAGCAACAAGGAAGAGTGTTACATTAATGTTCTAGTGATGTCTAGATATACTTAGAAGAGCAGCAGCAGCAACAACAGCAACAACACAGCCCTGTTTGGATACTTAACTTAGCTAGAGGTTAGACTTAGTTTCTAGCTCATTACTAACCCTGAACTAACTCCATCCAAAGAGTTGTTTGGATGGCAGGGTTAGATTAACAATAAATGCACTAGGAGAACTAGCTCCAATTAGCACCTCTTGGGTTGGATACTAGTTTTTTGGGTGGGTTATAGATGCAACTAGCTCAAACTAGCCCTCATGTTTAGATATACTTTAGGGCTATTTGAGCCCGAACTAGCTCAAACTAACTGTAACCAGTGGATACAGCAGCAGATAATTTGTAAGAATGAACTAAACTCCTTCCGGCCCATAATATAAGATGTTAATTCATCTAATATGTGAGTATATTGGATGTTATAAGATACTCCCTCCGTTCCTAAATATTTGTCTTTTTAGAGATTTCAAATGGACTACCACATACGGATGTATATAGACATATTATAAAAGAGTGTTGTACTACATCATTCTGCAATTGTTGTTTAGCTTCTAATATTAACTTGGTGCTTTTAGGTACATATGTCATTGGTAAAGATCCTCGTTCGACCCTTTCTGCGTATGGGGCAATGAGATATCGATGAACCAGCATCAAGTGAGGAAGCTGATAAAGATTGTTAGTAAAATGGGTCCAAAGATCGCAATTAAACTATTTGTTTACACTTTATCCAAGACAACAGCGAACTACAGGATGGTAAGTAAGAACTCTGCAGCCTTCTTTTTACTGCCGATAATGAGTTGTGTTAGATGACAATGTTTGAAATCTTTTTCCTTTGCAGTCGTTGCCAAAGCAGTTTACTCAAGATTACCTCTCAAACTACATGATTGGTGGGCATGCAAAGGTTAAAGTATTTCTACCAGAACACGATGATTATCTAGATGTTTTCATGAAGACCGTGAAGGATGGGCGGTCGGCCATCACAAGGGGTTGGACTAGAGTCGTGCGTGCCTTCTGCATGGAGGAGGGCACAATATGGGCATTCCGCTTCACCTTGTTCAGCAACCATAATATATTTTGCCTCTTTCTTTACCGTCTTTAATAGTACAAGTATACAACTGTGGTTCATCATTCTTTATTTGGTTCTTATGTAATTCTTGAACATATGTACCTATGAATCGAATAATGCATTGATTGTTTGAACCTGATGGATATGAATATAGCTGTAGCATACATTCAAATTCAAATCCAAATCCGGTACAATTTGGAAAAGCAGCAATTAAATTACGGTGAAATTACGCTCTCCAGGTTGTTACGGCACACACGGTTGGTAAAACACAAACGTTTGTGATATGCACCATAATCTGGAACAGTTCACAGAGAGGAAACATGTGCAAGCATGCACACAGTTGCCATTTGCAAAGCGTGTGCGATGTCAGACAATATCACAAATGGTGCGGGCAAACTAAACGTTTGTGTTAGTTGCCTTATCGTACACGATTCGCAACCATGAACTGTTTCTGATGAAGTATGCATCCTAAACGTTGCACCGCAGAATAGCGTGTGCGATAGTTGTCGTGTACGACGATGTTATGATGGTCCAACGTTTCGTAATCCTGTCCGACACTTGTACGACGATTAGCTAATCTTCTTAACAGTGAACCGTTTGTGATGGGCCGTGCATCATACACGTTCAATAATAGTGAACCGTTTGTGATGGGCCGCGCATCGTAAACGTAGCACCACAGAATACTGATTGCGATGGCAATGCGAGCAGAAACGAGTAGGAGTACTGTAGGGGCCCTATCCCCGACGGTTTCTGGGTCGTGTGGGAAGGACCCCCCTATCGCCCACACTCAAGTGGCGACGGTTCCAAATGCCTTCACGGAAAGGGGTTTTAAACCGTTTGTTTAGGACCGACGCGCACCAGTGTGGTGGAATGCTCGGTCGCGTATTCTGGCTCTTCTGGGTCTCCCTCCTCGTCTTCATCCGTCTGGGCTTCTCTATCACTAGAAGGCGTGGGGGAGTGGAGGAGTTGAACATGGTGTTGCTTTGCCGGTGGTGTAGGGAAGAGCTTGCGATAATCTCTTGCCGTCATACGACGTTGTTGGGGTGGTTCTCCATCCTTGGCCGATACTTCTCCTGGGGGTCTTCCGCCTCGATAGGCGATAGCGGGTTGCCCAGGGATGCACCTTCTTTCTTGATCCTATCCATCTTCTCTTGTGCTTGACGAAGAAGTGCCTTGGTCTTGTGGAGTTCCTTCCATAGTTGCACCGACTCCGAGGCCAATTCTTGTGCCAAGCTGTCGGCACAAAGGCTGAAGTAGGTCTGGAATCATAGTGGAAGTCCTTCCTCCAATGGTGGGGCTCGTGCACCTTCCTTCCGATAAGGCAAGAAGCGGGTCATCAGCTTGTCTGCCATCTCCGGAAGAAGGTCTCGGAGGCGGGTTAGTGCCTTGAGTGCAGCTGCCTCGACAGCGAGGATTAGTGTTGCCATCTGGGGTCCCTCGAAGAACCAGCTTGTAGGAGGATCATTAGCCTTCACAATTACTTCCACATGGTACTCCTTCTCGGTGTCGCTAATCCAATGCTTATGATAGGTGAGGATGGGGGCTCGGTGAAACTGGCACTCCTGGAGGCTATCCTCGAGAAGCAAGGGGAACCCAGAGGTTAGGAGCTCTTCGGGTACAGCGGCCATCTATAAAGGTTGATTAGGAGAGGTTAATAAGCGGATCATATCTTAGGTTGGGTAAGCTTAGAAAAGAAGAGAAGTTTAGATGGTTTATGAAAATGGTCTCAAACTAACTAACGCCCATGCTAACTAAGGCTTCCTACAGTCAGGATGGCTCTAATACCAGCTCTGTGGGGACCCCGACTCATAAGTCAAGATCACCGAATGCACGTGTATAGTGATCCCAGAGATCAATACTCACTGAACACACAGAAGCTGAATAACAAGAGTCTTACATCCATACATACCGTCTTACACAAATTATGACCATTATGGTCAAGTCTTACATAGATAAAGCCTCAGGGGCTGAACATCAAATAAACTCAAGCAGTGGAGATCTTCGTTGATAGGTAGAACCCATGCCATCTGCCTTAACCCTACAGGCATTCTGACTGGGAAAGCGTCCTAGTTCGCATGTTCGTCTCCAAAGAACTTTTCTTCAAATTCCTGCTCTTCCATGCCTGGACAATTAAAAAACTAGTGGCGAGCCAATGAGTACTTTGAATGTACTCGCAACTCGCAAGAAACCCATGTTTTGGAACAAGTATGACAAGGCATGATTTAGCACAAATAGGAAATGTTTGCAGAAAGCTAATTTTTAGTGCAGTGTCATGTGCTACCTACTTGTGAGGCATGCATCATAAGAGTCCAGTTACCCATGTGAACAGGTTACAGATATCAACATAAATCAAGTTTAGATCATCTCCAACTTAGTCAACACGTCGAATCATTCGACTTGAGTCAACCAGCTTTCTTCACACACTCACACACACACACCAGGTTCCGCAAACATTTGGACGTAGCCCAAGAGCGGTTAACCAACTATCCTTGACCGTGGACACGGCTATTCGAATAGTTTTACACTCTGCAGAGGTTGCACACTTTACCCACAAGATCCGGGGAACTTTCGTGTCATCCAGGACCCGCGGTACCTCAAGTACCCGGGGTAAGCACCCGATCACTATCTTTCCCTAGTCGACACTAACATAGAGTCCACTCGATTGGTAGTAAATCCTCGCTCCCATATTCATCACATACCACTGGCACGGGGTACCAACGGTGTGTCCGGTGCCCTGTGAAAACAGTCATGGCTGCCTATCCAAGCACGACCCTGTCCCGAGAGTGACCTCGTGTCACCCCCGTCACTAGTAATGTGGGCACCATGCTAGTATCGGCCTAGGTAATCAATAATGCCCTTTCCCATATAAGGGTAGAGTGGTTGCGCATGTAAGGTTGGAATAACGGTCGCAACTTAAACCAATCCATTTAAAAAAATAACAGACACACTTGCCTCGGTACACCACTTCGTCATCAAGTGGCTACCCAACTCATCATCTCCCTCAGGCATAAGTGGCACTCGACGGGGTTTTTGAAAAGACTTTTAAAAGTACTCTGCCTCCATCACCATGCATATCCCCGTCCCATTTGCGTAGCTACTACTATAGCATCCTATCTACTCCCACCCGCATAACCCTCATAGGTAGGGTCATGCCTGATGCAAGTTTCAATAGGAAAGTAACAAAGGCAACAACCAAAGTGGTCACCAACTCAACATGATCCCGATGCATTGAAAATAAGTGATATATGATATGCACAAAAAGGGGTTTCTTATCATGGTCAAAGGGCTGCTTTCCTTGGTTGGCTTGGTCTTCAAAGTCTTCAAGTCCTTCTCCTTCTTCTTCTCCAACTACTTGGTCCAACACAGAATCGACGGCGATGCAGGGCACGGTGAGGTGAGTGGAGGGCAGGGTTGGACTCAACGCAGAGTCATTGTTCGGGTGGTGGTGGAGGTGGTCGCCGGAGCTGCCTGGTTTGCCGGCGACGAGGAGGCACGGCGGAGGAGCTTCGGGCGGTGGTCGTTCCGGTCGTCTCCGGCGAGCGGACGACGGCGAGCCGCCGCAGCGGAGCTCGAGCTCGAGAGCTTCTAGAGATGAGCCGAGGGTGCAGGGGCCCAATCTGAGTGGGTGGAGGCGATTGGTGGAGAGGGAAATGCTCGGGGCAGCCTCTTTATAGGTGGGCGACGGTCCACCAAAGACACGTGCGCCGGCAAGCTCGTTGCCGGCCCCACAGGTCACGGGAGCTCGTCGTGGTGTGTCTGGGGTGTTCGTGGGTTCGGTCCAGAGCTAGGGGAGAGAAGAGAGAGGGCAGAGAGGTGCCAGGGGAGCCGCGCGTGTGAGCGCGCTCACTGGTGCGCTCGGGCGGCCGTCACGCGTGCGAGCAGAGGCAGGAGGAGGGAGAAGGAGGAGGGGGCCGATCAACTACCGTGCTGCGGATGTCGAGGCACCTCGTCGGGCATGCTGGGGAGGCCCGAGGTGGCAGGAGGCGTTGGGCAGAGGGCGGCTACAGTGCGGGAGTGCACTGTAGCGCGCTCCAGAGCGTGAAAATGGCCGGCATGCCATTTTATATGCATAGTGAGCACATCCATTGGTGTCTAGCGGGTGTGGGAGAGAGTAAAGAAAGGAGAGGGAGCCTTGGATGCTCTGGAGGGGCTCTGGTGAGAGAGGAGGGGTGAGAGAGAAGGGTGTTATGGCTGTCCAAAGGGGTAAATGAGGAGGTTTCACCCCTCAATCATTGAGCTGAGGCCAAGGGAGAGTTACTGGAGGTAGAAGAGGGTCAGGAGTAGCTGTGGTAAAAAGTTGAGCCCATTTGGATTAGTGGAAGAGGTCAAAGTAGTTGTTTTAGAAAAAGGGCAAAAAGTGTTTGTTGCTGGTTAGGGCAAGAAAATGGATTCCATTTGGCATGAGACTCCACAGGGTGAAATGGCACATATATAGGGCCTTCCATCAATTTTGAGCTCATTTGGGCAAAGTTGCCAATGCAACTTCTGTAAACCCTAGAAATCAACAGAAATGCATTTACCAAGATCTAGTCATTCAAAACCATTCCCCTTGATGCACCACTTGGTGTAATTTCGTCATTTGGGGTTTTGAGCATGTCCACAAAGTTTGGGGTCATTTGGAATAAGTTGGCAATGTAAAGTTGTTCAAATTTGAATCTGAACAGAGATGGTTTTGGGGCACTTTTGTGATCCAAAACAATTTGGATTGAGCTGAAACTTTGCAAGGTCGTCATATTATGCATATGTGACTTGCTAGAATTTTCCTGGAATTTTTAGAGAATATTTCCTTTGTAAATATTTCAAAAGCTTGAAATATCCAGAAAGGGTTTTGAGGGATTTGTCCAATATTTTGAACATGACCATGTGTTGAAACTCTTATATATGGACAATATATGTCCTATGAGTTTCACTAAATTTTCTCAAATATTTTTGAAACATTTAAATAATTTTAACCTATTAAAGACCATTTCTGGCCTAAAGAAAAAGCTTTTAAATAAAATAGGAAAATAACTTTTAAAATTATAATTTTGTGGGTTATGGGAGTCCTATACCTAATAGGTTTCAAATAAACCTTTTGAAAGATTTTTCACACCCCAAATCAATTACTTGAAGTGCAAATCTCAATTCAGGGGTTTTTGGAAAACTAATTTTTTAGAAAATACTATTTGGCCAAATTATTTTTGTAAGAAAATACTATACAGTTCTATACACATGGTATGATCATTGGGCAGAAGTTTGGAGCAAGGGGATGAAGTATAGAAGGTGAAGCTATGTTGACCTTAAAGAGCACTTGA
>NC_057796.1:69299061-69320711 GCF_018294505.1 Triticum aestivum
GCCGGTTGCGGTGGCCCCCGCCTTGCTGCTGCTGTGGCGCGGGGGGCGTAGGGGGCGCGGGGGGAGCGATAAATAGCCGGGCGGCGGCACAGGGGCCGCTGCTGGGGCGTCGGTGGCGCCGGCGGGGCGGAGCCGCCACGGGTGGCACCCGAGGCGAGAGCGGTGTGCTGCACCCGCTGCTTGACCTTCTTCATCCATCGTTCCTCCAGCTTCAAGTACGCGACGACGATCTGAAAGGTAGGCTCAGGCAACAAGGTGAGGTTAGAAGCGGCTTTGCCGAAGTCATCATTGAGACTGGCGGTAAGAGTGCTAAGCATGAGCTCATCAGAGACTTTCGCGCCTATTTCACGAAGTTCGTCGACGAGCATCTTGAGCCGCATGCAGTAGTCATCAATGGTGGAGTCATCCTGATGGCACCCGAAGAACTCTTGCTGCAAGAAAACAAGGCGCTGAAGTTTGTTTTCGGTGAACAGTGCGTTGATCTTATTCCACACGATGCAAGCATCATCGTCCTCGGCGACGACCGTGTGGAAGATGTCCTTCGAGACGGTTTGGTAGAACCATCGAACGGTTTGGTAGAACCATCGGATGAGAGTAGCCTTGATGGCGGACCACTCCGGTTCGCGCTTCATGTACTCACCGTCGACGGAGCCATCGATGTGCTCAATGAGGTAGTACTGGCGAAAGACGAGACCGAAGTAGGTCTTCCATGCGTAGTACGAGGAGCTGGAGGTGTCGAGGCGGACGGGAACACGGGCCTCAATGTTGAGATCACGGATGGCGGCGGCGGAGGGTACAGGGCCGGCGAACGGGTTGGAGCTGTTGGTGGTGGCGGATCCCGGGGAGTCCATGACGGCGGCTGGTTGGTGGGGTGGCGGCGGCTGCGGGTGGAGAGGGGTGGGGCGGCGCGACAGGGAAGGTGTGGCGCGGCTAGGAGGGGAGGTGCGGCGGAGCCGCCGGAGAGGGGGCAGAAGCAGGAGGTGGGTGGCGGCACGACACAAGGCGGCGGCGGCGGCGGTTGGGAGGGATGCGGCGATGACATGGTGTGACGGCGGTGGGGAGCGGTGACGGCTGCGGCTTAGGGTTAGGGTAGGATCAAGAGGTCTGATACCATGTAAAAAAGAGGTTTGTCAATGCAACTCACGATGACATTCATCAGGTGCATATATGCTCGTATATATGGTGTACAATATAGGTCTCAACTTCTACTATATAAAGACTAGGAAGTGGGCCGGGATATACAAAATATACATGCAAAATCATATGTTCAACAATGCTTAACAACTAAAGTTGTTATCATCGCCTCACTAAATTTGCCATAAAAAACGTTCAGAGTTGCCATATGCTCGTGCCACACATCAGGTACTTATCAAGGTCCGTCTTCTTTATACTCATTTCATTTATGTATACAAGGCCACTTCGTTTTTCTTGTCAAACTTTGATTTGTATTTTGGTCCACAAAATATTAATTATATGCCATCAGAAATATATCACCGAATAGTTCTTTAAAATATGCATTTATTGACATACTTTTTATGGCATATAACTACATTTTCTATTGATGAAATTAATGGTCAAATTTATGCATAAAAATATGAAGTGACCTTGTGTAAAAAAATAAAGGGGCTACTACACAGTCTCTATGTTTTGTTTTGTCAAGTAAACATTGACAACTTGTTTTTCACCCATCATTTGGGTTGAAATCGTGGAATTCATTTGCATATTCCAACACGAACGTGTTTGGCTGCCCCACAATTTGGCCTGGGAATTCATTCCACAAATTCAGTTGATTGAAACGGCATGTAAACCAAAATCTCGTCCAACTACCTGTCATTCCCCAAATCCGCTCGCTCCTGATGTCCGCGTCTCTTTCAACCACAACCACCCACAAGGTCTAATGCCGTCTCCCAGTTTGGAAGACCCTGGCCGACGGGGTCCATCTCCACCGGCAGGGCATCTCAACGCCAGGCCAATGGCATCACCCATCTCCTAACTGTTCTTAATCTCCATCTGGGTGGCCGATTTAGGGGAGAGGGGCGGTGAGGGTTGCTACGACGAAGGCGACGGTTAGGGTTGCACCAACAAGCACTGGCGAGATGGAGAGCCAACGGGAGGATCTGACATGTTCGCCGCTGTAGGAGCAAAGTGAAACCAGGAGGGGGAGCCGGAGTTGCAACACCGAATTTGGGATCACCGTGGCTACCGTTGTCAAAGCCACAGCCCTACGCCGTTCTTCACCAGCTTGAGGAGGTTCTCGGCACCATCTACTTGTTGTGCTCGTTTCGTGTCATAGCAGTAGTAATCGGCAAGCCAAGTTGTAGTCTCCATTGAGCAAGGGATCAATCAGCCGCCGCGGTGGCCGATTCATGAAAGTGCAACCTGCGGTCGTAAAAACATTGTTGTATGTGAACAGCAGAGGTCCAATGTTATGTCGTTGCTTATGACCAGCGAATTGACACGCTTGGCAGCTAGCTTCAAGGATTGGAAGCAAAATGACTGGAAACAATGGCATGAACAATCGCCACCATGCGGATATGCATCTCATCCTGGGCCGAGCCGGTCGACATGCGCGTGTATGAGCACCAACTTCCCGGAAAAGTCAGACACGAAATGGAAACGTCGCACGCCCGTCCATGGAAAGGGAAGACTGTTAGGCAACTACCAATGTCCATGTCCATGTCCACGTCCACGTCCACGTTAGGCGATTCATCACCACGTCCACGTTACTATCTTATCTTTACCACCACCAATCTTTTCAATCAATCCTTAAACGGCCCGTGAATTCAATCCCCAACAGCCCACATGCTTGGAACAGTGTGCCTTGTCCTCGCACCCTCACCTACTTTCGGCTCATCTTATGTGAGGAGGCACCGAGCAGATCCGCGAAAGCCCGCACCACATGCACCAACTTGCTCGTTAAAAGCTCAAGGCGGCTTTAAAAGGTGGGCGATATGCTTGATATCTTAACGTGCTAATGATAGCACTCGGCCGGGATTATGCAAAAGCAAAACCACTACAGGTACTAGGCAAGTAAGGAACATCACCTTGCTAGCTAGAGTATACTACGTGGTTAATCAAAGTGGGAAGGCCATGATGATGCATCTAATCATGAAAATCGTGCTGCTTTGGCTAGTGTGGAAAACGGGACCAGTGCTGTTTATAATACTCTAAACGTGATAACACCACTCCCTCTGATCCATATTAACAGTAGTAACTGTTTTAGTAAATATATGCCAAAAGCGTAGTAGTACCATAGATTTGTAGAAAATAGAATGGATTTACAAGAAACTTACAAGCAATGCCAAAACACTAAGTGCAGGTCAACATACCCTCCAACCCAGCTAACTCCTCACAACGACGTCCTAGTCGGCATCCAGTACCCGGCTGCCTCCACTCTTGTCATTCCGCGAAAATGATTTCTACTCAGCTCCCTGACCGCATGTAGCTGCTATAGGTTTCCAAACACTGTGGCTTTCATTTGCTTCCATAGTTTCCGGCTAAGGATCACACCCTCATCCGTCTCTGTTCGTGATGTTCTTGCTTGCACTCAGCCACCAACCTCGAAAGACATCGGGCAAGAGAGCCGCAGGAACCGAACACTATGGCCACTGTGGCTTGTCAAAACGAGAGAGAGAGACCTGCGAATCAAATGACGCACCACCTAATCACGAAAGTAGGGTGAGCACGTACCGCTTTGACTAGCGTGGAAAATTGGGGCGGCCCTCGGACGGGACAGTGGTCTACTAGTGCTTGACCCAGAAGCAAGGGATTTTCCATATAAAATCAAAGCAGCGCTCTCAACCCATCACTCACATGCTGCCGCTCAGCTCAGACAGTGACGCGGAACGTCTCGATAGCATAACAAAATGCAGAATTGGTCACTCCTCGTAGCACGCAACCGCAACCACTCGCCGCAGAGTAGAGTACCGCCACTACTGCTCTTGTACGTACCCCTGTGGTACATGTCTATCTCTTTCTGGTTTGCCACGCATTGATAACCTCAGCCTACTTCCCGGGAAAAAAAAATGATATCCTCATCTACTCGTCCCGCAGTAGCAGTAATGCGCTCACCAGTCCGGTGCAGTCCACTCCAGTCTCCACCACAGCCACCAGCGCCACTACAATAGTGGTAGTAAATTCGTCGCAACTTGCGCATCTGCGTGCTCCTTCCCAGCCGAGCTGCATCGCCGCCATTATTCATTTCTGCTTTCACGGCTTCGTGCTGGCTGCGAATCCTTTCGCTTCGGTGCTGGTGCTGGTGTGGCTGGCGGGCTGGTGTGTGACCCCTGTCGGCAGGCAGCCATGGGGAAAGCTGCCATATGGCGGTGCTTTTGGACCTAGCTTCTTGTTCCTTTCGACGCGCCGCTCCTCCTTTTGGCTCCTGTGGTGACCCGTTCCTCCTGCTCCACTCTCTTGATCTGCGCACTGATTGATGCCGGCCTGAGGGGAGGAGGGCCAATGGTGGCTAGGGAGGAGAGATCGGGCGGCGGGGAGCTCTGATCTGATCTGCTGCGACGCGTGGTGGTAGATGGTGCGCCGGAGGCAGGTTGTGCTTTGCTGCTGCCGCGAATCTTGAGCTGAAGCATGTCGGAGTCTAGCAGGGCGTTCAATGTCGACGGCGCCGGGCAGCCGGCCGACGGGGCGCGGGGAGGAGGGAAGCGGCGCCCGGGCGCGGGCGGCGGCGGGAGCGTGCCGTTCCACAGGCTGTTCGCGTTCGCGGACGGCGCCGACGCGGCGCTGATGCTGGTCGGCGCGGTCGGCGCGGTGGCCAACGGCGCCGCGCTGCCGCTCATGACGGTTCTGTTTGGCGGCCTCGTCGACGCCTTCGGCGGCGCGGCCGGCGGCAGCGGCGACGTCCTGGCCCGCGTTTCCCAGGTCTCCCTCGAGTTCGTCTACCTCGCCATCGCCTCGGCCGTCGCCTCCTTCGCCCGTAAGTGCCTCCCGCCACTCTGTCACTCAGCTTCCAGCTGCCTGCTGCCATGCAACCCATCAAAGTTTAATTTCTCTGTCGACGTCCTGTGAACTCAGAGGTGACCTGCTGGATGATCACCGGCGAGCGGCAGGCGGCGCGGATACGGAACATGTACCTGAGGACCATACTCAGGCAGGAGATCTCCTTCTTCGACATGTACACCAGCACCGGCGAGGTCGTGGGGCGCATGTCCGGCGACACGGTGCTCATCCAGGACGCCATGGGGGAAAAGGTCGGCAAGTTCATCCAGCTGATGGTGACGTTCTTTGGAGGCTTCGCTGTGGCCTTCGCGCAGGGATGGCTCCTCACCCTCGTCATGGTGGCCACCATCCCGCCGCTCGTCCTCTCCGGCGCGGTCATGTCCAATGTCGTCGCCAGGATGGCGTCGCTGGGGCAGGCCGCCTACGCCGAAGCCGCGGTCGTCGTCGAGCAGACCGTCGGCTCCATCAGAACAGTAAGGTTCCACACTACAATTCAGAACATTGCGGCAAATTTTGCAACAATGACAAGAATGTGGAACACATACCACCACAGGTTGCATCTTTCACTGGGGAGAAGAAAGCGGTGGAGAAGTACAACAAGTCGCTTAAGTGCGCTTACAGTTCCGGTGTCCGGGAAGGCCTAGTCGCTGCCATCGGCATGGGCACCGTCATGATGCTCCTGTTCTGCGGCTACTCCCTGGGGGTATGGTATGGAGCCAAGCTGATCCTAGAGAAGGGATACACAGGTGCCCAGGTCATGAATGTCATCTTCGCGGTGCTTACCGGCTCACTGTAAGTTCGTGATCTCCACGCCTTCCTGATCAGCAATTCAGCTGCAGCAATCTCAGTTTCATGATTGACAGTTACTCTTATCAGGAAAGAGAAGGAATGTTTAGGTTTATCAACCTTCAACGGTTGCCGTTTCATTTAGACCTGATAAGGCAATCTTAGCCATCCATTTGGGATTTCGTGCTGATTTTGGCAAGTGTTTGACAGTGATAAGCAATGTTGGCTTTCGTGCGCAAACTGCTAACCCAACTATTTGTGTAGGGTCTTATTTAGTTGGCAGCAGCTAACCAACGCATATCAAAGTCATTGCTGACTTAACTATCGGGAAAGAGAAGGAATGTTTAACAACCTTCAAAAGGTTGCTGTTTCATTTAGGGGGGCCTGATAGGGCAATCTTAGCCATCTATTTTTGGATTTTGTGCTGATTTTGGCAAGTGTTCGACAGTGATACGCAACATTGGGTTTCGTGTGCAAACTGCTAACCCAACTATGCGTGTAGGGTCTTATTTAGTTGGCAGCAGCTAACCAAGTCCATATCCAAGTCATTGCTGTCTTAACTTCACACCAATCATAGCCAGTCAGCGTAGCATGAAGCAAACATTTGATAAATTTTTATGTGTTTTTGCAATCATGTTTCCACCAACTCTTTCATTGTTTTATGGAAGACCAACTATTCTTTGACTTCATCAAGCTTCTCCCTGAAAATAATTACCCGTTAGATAAATTTCAGTAGTTGAAATTTGCAGTATTACTGAATCATCTATGTACTATATTTTTGTACCACCGACCAATTTTCCCTGCCCATATATGTACCTTTTAAACTGAAACCCATTAGTTTGAGAAGCTGACACTTTTCTGTTTTATTTATCAGAGCTCTAGGACAGGCGTCACCAAGCATGAAAGCATTCGCAGGAGGACAGGCTGCAGCATACAAGATGTTTGAAACAATCAACAGGGAGCCCGAAATCGATGCATACAGCACAGAGGGTAGGATGCTAGACGACATTCAGGGGGATATTGAGTTCAGAGATGTTCACTTCTCTTACCCAACAAGGCCCAATGAGCAAATATTCAGAGGTTTCTCCCTTACCATACAGAGTGCCAAAACCGTTGCATTGGTTGGCCAGAGTGGGAGTGGAAAATCAACAGTTATCAGCTTGATCGAACGATTTTACGATCCTCAGCTCGGAGAAGTTCTAATAGATGGAGTGAATATCAAGGAGTTGCAGTTAAAGTGGATCAGAAGTAAAATTGGCTTAGTGAGCCAGGAGCCGGCCTTGTTTGCTGCAAGCATAAGAGATAACATAGCTTATGGTAAAGACAATGCGACAGATCAGGAAATCAGAGCTGCGGCTGAGCTTGCTAACGCCTCCAAATTCATTGATAAATTACCCCAGGTTAGAAGACCACCTTTGAATTTGCATTACTGGTAATTAGTTGTAAATACTAAATAGATAAAGCACGACTGCAGGACTCAGGACCTAGACAATGCTATATACTGAAAAAAGAAACGAGATGTTTAAACTATTCTGCCTCATATATTGAATCTCTGCTGTTTGTGACATTCCTTAGGGTTTCACTACATCGGTTGGTGAACATGGAACACAACTATCTGGTGGACAAAAGCAAAGAATTGCCATTGCCAGAGCGATTCTCAAAGATCCAAGAATCCTGCTTTTGGACGAAGCGACAAGCGCTTTGGACACCGAATCTGAAAGGATTGTGCAGGAGGCTCTTGATAGGGTCATGACAAATCGGACCACTGTCATAGTTGCACACCGTTTGACCACTGTAAGGAATGCTGATACAATTGCTGTCATCTGCCGAGGATCAATAGTTGAAAAAGGTATAATTCTGAAACATTGGTGTTTGTGATTCAAAATAATCGTATAGTACCTCTTACACATATTATATGTCAGTAGCTGAAACATTTGACAATCACCAGGTCCACACCATGACCTTTTGAGGGACCCAGAAGGAGCTTACAGCCAACTGATACGCCTACAGGAAACAAGTCATGCTTCTGAGGGTGCAAGCAATCAGAACAAGTCAGGTAGGAAGAGTGATACTGGGATTAGGTTAGGCAAACAATTGTTGGTAAATCAGTCAAATAGCCAAAGGTCATCTCGGGATAACAGTAGCCACCACTCATTCTCAGTGCCATTCGGCATACCTCATGAAATTGATGTTCAGGTTGGCTGCTCGAAGAACATAACTGATGAAATACAACAGGAAGTGCCCCTCAGTCGCCTGGCATCCCTTAACAAACCAGAGGTCCCAGTGCTTATACTTGGTTCTGTTGCTTCTGCTATCAGCGGAGTGATATTCCCGATCTTTGCAATACTTTTGTCGAATGTGATCAAAGCATTCTATGAGCCCCCAGAAATGCTAAAGAAGGATGCTGCGTTTTGGTCATCCATGTTCTTGATATTTGGTGCAGTGTACTTCGTGTCACTCCCTGTCGGCTCATACTTTTTCTCGGTGGCTGGGTGCAAGCTCATCAGAAGAATCAGACTAATGACTTTTGAAAAGGTGGTCAATATGGAGATTGGATGGTTTGATGACCCACATAACTCAAGTGGCTCAATTGGGTCAAGGCTATCGTCGGATGCAGCAAAAGTTAGGGGGCTCGTGGGTGATACACTTCAACTGGTTGTGCAAAACTCTGCAACATTAGTTGCTGGCCTGGTAATTGCTTTCGTATCAAACTGGGAGCTATCTCTTATCATTTTGGCGTTGATACCACTCATCGGCCTAAATGGATGGATCCAGATGAAATTTATCCAGGGATTCAGTGCAGATGCAAAGGTATATACCAGAAATCATAAAAATGCGGATTTATTTATTTTCTCAATCTATTGTGCAAGCTCTATGTCGATCAGAATTAGATAGTTACAAATACTTCTGTTTGTTGGGTCACCAATTCTCAACTATGATTGTAGATGATGTACGAGGAGGCAAGTCAAGTGGCAAATGATGCAGTAAGTAGCATAAGGACAGTGGCCTCATTTTCTGCTGAAGAGAAGGTGATGGATTTGTACAACAAAAAGTGCGAAGGACCGCTACAAACAGGAATCAGGACAGGAATAATAAGTGGTATTGGTTTTGGAGTTTCCTTCTTTTTGCTGTTTGGAGTCTACGCAGCAAGCTTCTATGCTGGTGCTCGGCTTGTCGAGGATAAGAAAACAACATTTCCCAAAGTTTTCAGGGTATGCCATATGTTCATTATGAGCTTCGCATATTTCAGCATTCAATCATAAGCACACACTTACATTTCAATACACACTGATCAATCATACATTGCCACATAAATTCAAACCAGAAGGTGGCTAGTATTTTAACAACAGTTGAAATGCCGTGTCTGGTTAATTGTTACTTCAGAGTTACTAAAGATTATTATACCTTGGGCATGTTAAAATGCAGGTGTTTCTTGCTCTCACAATGGCAGCAATCGGGGTATCGCACACTAGCACCCTCACCTCAGATTCCTCCAGAGCAAGATCAGCTGTATCTTCTATATTCGCCATCGTGGACCGTAAATCGATGATTGACCCAAGCGATGACGCCGGGGTGAATTTAGAACCACTAAGGGGCGATATTGAGTTTCGGCACGTGCGGTTCAGATACCCGACCCGCCCTGACATCCAGATCTTCGAAGACCTATGCTTGACAATCCAGTCAGGAAAGGTACCAGCCCACAACCCGCATTTAACCGATCAGCTAACAATGCGCAAGTTTGCCAAACTGAACCTAACTAACTATCTGCACCATGAACCTGTCTATCAGACTGTCGCGCTTGTCGGGGAGAGTGGCAGCGGTAAATCGACGGCGATAGCGCTGCTGCAGAGATTCTACGATCCTGACGCGGGCCACATACTTCTGGACGGGGTGGACATCCAGAAGTTCCAGGTGAGGTGGCTGAGGCAGCAGATGGGGCTGGTGAGCCAAGAGCCAGCCCTCTTCAACGACACCATCCGAGCAAACATTGCATACGGGAAGGAAGGGGAGGCCACGGAATCAGACATCGTATCTGCCGCACAACTGGCGAATGCCCACAAGTTCATCAGCTCGCTCCATCAGGTGAGGACTCACTCTTTCATCCACAAATCAATGTAGCTGCATTTCGTATTCGTAATTTCTCGACGTGGATTGATCGATTATACCTGATTTCTTGTGTAGGGGTACGACACGGTGGTCGGGGAGCGCGGCGCTCAGCTGTCGGGAGGGCAGAAGCAGCGGGTGGCGATCGCACGGGCCGTGGCCAAGGACCCCAGGATCCTGCTGCTGGACGAGGCGACGAGCGCGCTGGACGCGGAGTCGGAGCGGGCGGTGCAGGACGCGCTGGACCGGGTGGCGGCGAGCCGGACGACGGTGGTGGTGGCGCACCGCCTGTCGACGGTCCGGGGCGCCGACGTGATCGCGGTGGTGAAGGACGGCGCGATCGTCGAGAGGGGCACGCACGACGCCCTGATCGCCGTCAAGGGCGGCGCCTACGCGTCCCTCGTCGCCCTCCACTCCGCGTCGTCGGCGTCGTCGTAGCGCCGCTCCAAGAGGGGCGCTCGCGAATGAAATCGTGCCGAGCCTGCGAGATTGTTGGGGGTGGCACGCCTGGTAATTATTACCACGTTCGGTTCAGGTGTCAGTTCGCTGTGAAAATGAAACCCTATCATCAAGAATCAGAATACCTAAGCACGAACGCTTTATATTTCTTTCTAGAAAAAGGAACAAGAAAGTTCTATAGGAATAACAATACCCAAATATATCTGCTACGTATCAAAATAATCGTGCTCTCTAAAATATCCAGTTCTCGCCACTGCTTGATATAGCCGTAGCAATAGGTTGTAATAAAAGAAAAATAACCGTGATATCTCTGATGCATAATCATGGTGTTGCCGAAACTTGCTCTCATTTCACCTTTGGAAACTAAATAAACAAGGAAAACAAATCTATTGCTTAAGATGGATACATATTAAGAAACAAATGCAGAAATAGTGGAAGGAAAAGAGTAATGTTTATCTATCCACCTATATAATATTTCAATTTTGAGTTTGTTTTATCTCTAACATGACCAAACGATAAAATGTTGTATGGGCTGCGTTTCACTCTCCGTGTGGCTGATCATCCTCTCGGACTAGTTATTGATCAATTGTCTTGGTAAGCTATTGCCTCACCAACTAGCTAATCGGATGCGAGTCCCTCTTTGGACGAATTTCTCCTTTTGCTCCTCCACCTATGGGGTGGGGCCACCACATATAGCTGTAGTAGTTGCCGCAGCATCAGACATTGCTCAAGTTACAAATGACCCAATCTATTTTAGTAGATGATGCACACCTAGAAATGACAGATGGAAGAAAACCTGGCCTTCTAACTTCTTTAATTAAACGAGATTTAGAAGCTAGAATTTCGCCTCTCTCATCAATAGGGTTTTTCTTGAATTGTATTCATTTTGTGCTTTGCAGCCTTTTGCAAGATGGGGTTCAAGTGAACCAGAAAACACACGGGGGCACATGGAGAAGAGATAAAGCAAAAAAAAAAACACACACAGCGCATAGAACAGGGAGAAAATAGAGGGAAAACACAACAGTAGAGCACCGTTGGAGTAATCGAACTGCATCAGCCAACCAAGACCGAAACCATGATACCGCACCATCGACGCAATCAAAAAGCATCGTGCATCCGAGACTGCACAACGCCACGACACCACCTACGTTGTTGGGTGCATTTGAAAGGTCACGCGGGCCGAGACGATGCCATGACACCTGTGTGCCATCGTTGTAGTCGAAGGGCACCGCCTAGCAGAGACACCCCGACAGGCACGAGGACAACAACTTCCATATTCATCTGACCAGGCAAGGTGAAGCCCTTGAATGTTGGCCGTCTGGTCGCTACCCAACAACACTCCACAAAGGGGAAAATGTTGTACGGAACGACGTGGTCTAGTGAGGAACATGCCTCGCTAACCCAGCTTCAGATGAGAAGTCAGACCCACACCAGGACATGGTCGAGCGAAGACCACACAAGCAAAGTACCACCTCTCCGCCGACATTGCCCACGCGAACCACCAGACAAAACCACCTCGAGCCACTGGTCCCCTAGCAAAGGCAAGCTCTAAAACAAAGCACTCATGAGGGAACGCGATGTTGAGCGCTGCCATTGTCTGATCTGGAAGACTCGGTATCTGAAGTTTCCTTCAGAGCATCACGGGAGGGAAGACGAGCACCGCATCACGACACCTTCAGCAAGGATACGACACCCACATGTATCGTCGCCGTTGTGCACAACCAAAGCCAAAGCCCAACTTCACCGGCAGTGTCACTGCCCCAACTCCGTAGCCTGCTAGTCCACCTAGAGCTAACCAACACCGTCGAAGCAGTTGGCCAGCGGCGCACCGGGAAGCCCCCAACACCACCAAGCGCCATAGAGAGCGCCACCATGCAATTCGTACGCCAATCCAACGGTGAGTCCGATCTGCAGCATAGGCATGTAGGAATGGGCGACCCCAATCTGCCACAACACGTCGAAACGACTACTGATCGGGGTGAGCCCAGGGAGGAGCGCCACCGCGACGTCCTCCTGCGCCGTGCAGAGGCCTTCGCCACCGGCCCATCTCGCCGTTGTAGGGTAGTAGTGTAAGGGCATATTTATCCCTTAGTTGTTTTGGTGATTGATGATAGTGCTTTTGCGGACTAATCGTGTGCTTTGAGCATTTCAGACATATCATGACTAGGCACAAGACGATTTGGTGCCCCTCGAAGACTATTGAAGACGGCGTTTCTCTACGTTTCTTTTCGGTGGATTTGAGTCGTAGGAAAGCCGTACTATTAAGAGGGGTCCGCGTTGGAAAGGTTTGGGTGGAATCAACACGTACACGCCTGTTTCCTTTCTGCACCATCTTTCCTTTGGCTCTTTGGGGCATCCTCCGTTTCTCCGTGTCTCTGCAAAATGAAGGACTCCTAGTGTTGCTGAACTGGGGCATGCGGTAGTACTGCTCTTCGGAGCGGTAGTACCGCAGGCCCTTGCGGTACTACCGTGGTATCAGGCGCGGTAGTACCGCAGGTGCTCACGGTAGTACCGCTCCTTGGGCGCGGTAGTACCGCAAGCTCTGGCAGGCGCAGCAGCATGAGTGGAAGTAGGGGCGGATGTAATTTTTTTACATCCGCGCCCTATGCGGTAGTACCGCTCCAGCCTTGCGGTAGTACCTTGTCGGATTTTTGCATCGATCGGAACTCAGCGGAAGTAGCCACGGATGTATTTTTATATGTCCGTGCCTTCCCAGTCTAGACCAACCCTGCCTTGCGGTAGTACCGCAAGGGGGAGCGGTAGTATCGCGCCAGCGGTTCTACCGCCCTCGGCTTCTTTGCCACGGGTCTGGGTTAGCTCCTGGCGCGCCAGCGGTAGTACAGCAGGGCCTTGCGGTAGTACCATGGACTCGTGCGGTAGTACCGCTTGGTGTGTGCGGTAGTACCGCTCGTCGCGGGCTGAGTTAGTGGATAACGGTTGGATTTGTTCTCTCACTATAAAAGGGGAGTCTTCTTCTCCGAGTTGATTATCTCTTCCATCCCCAAGCTCCATTGTTGCTCTAAGCTCCATTTTCGCCCGATCTCTCTCCCTAGCCAATCAAACTTGTTGATTTTCTAGGGATTGCTTAAGAAGGCCACGATCTACACTTCCATCAAGAGAAATTTGATCCCCCCCACTAATCCCTTGCGGATCTTGTTACTCTTGGGTGTTTGAGCACCCTAGACGGTTGAGGTCACCGCGGAGCCATATTCCATTGTGGTGAAGCTTCCTGGTGTCGTTGGGAGCCAACAATTAAGTTGTGGAGATTGCCCCAACCTTGTTTGTAAAGGTCCGGTCGCCGCCTCCAAGGGCACCAATAGTGGAATCACGGCATCTCGCATTGTGTGAGGGTGTGAGGAGAATACGGTGGCCCTAGTGGCTTCTTGGGGAGCATTGTGCCTCCACACTGCTCCAACGGAACTTTGGTAACACATCCTCGTCTTCACCGGCTCCACTCTTGGTTATCTCGTACCTTTACTTGTGCAAGCTTTTTTTGTGTTGTATCCTTTGCTTGCTTGAGTGCTTGTTGTTGTTGCATCATATAGGTTGCTCACCTAGTTGCATATCTAGACAACCTACTTTGATGCAAATTTTAAATTAATAAAAAAGCTAAAAATTGTTAGTTGCCTATTCACCCCCTCTAGTCAACTATATCGATCCTTTCAATTGGTATCAGAGCCTCGTCTCTTTATTAAGGACTTTGCCGTCCGAAGAGTATGGTTGACACCGTAGACGGTGGGGAGGAGCACTCCGGTGTGAATCCATTCTCGTCTATGGCCGATGGGGGAACCGCGGTCTCTCGTGAAGAATTCAATGTGGCTTTGGACACATTGAAAAACTCCATGACGGCCGAGGTCAAAAGCATGTTTAAGGACTTTCTTGATGGTCTCAAATTATCCACCGCACCGTTGGAAGTGGACGATCCCACTAACAAGGTGACGGATGCTAACTCCGACAAGGGGGAAGCTACTAGTGAGAAAGCTCCTTTGTCTAGTGGTAAAAATGGTAGTGGCATCTTTGCCCATGTGGAACCTCCTCCTATTTATGGAGGACCTATTCCCTCCACTCATTTAAATCATGCCGGCCCTCCTCCTAAGATTGTGAAAAATGGGGATTTTGATGCTTGGGTCTATCGATTTAAACGTCATTTAAATCATGTTAACACAAATCTTTGGAGAATCATTGAGCAAGGTTTTTATCCGCATGACCCAAGCGACTTCACCCCTAGAGAAGCCGCGGGTCATCAATTCAACGAGAATGCTCTTTTCATCATCCAAGATGCAATTCCATCCGAAGATCTTGCACATCTCCGACCGTTCACCATGGCCAAGGAAGCTTGGCACCATGTTTTCTCCCTTTACAAGGGAAGCGCAAGCATTCAACGCTCCAACTATGAAGTGGTGCAAGATGAAGCCGATGAGTTTGCAATGAATGAAGATGAAGAACCTCATGAGCTCTACCGGAGGTTAACCACACTCGCGGTCTCACTCCTAGATCATGGGAGCAAGGATACGAATGACAATGGGATCAAGCGCAAGTTCCTCAAGGCCATGATGCCATACCACAAGGCCATGTCCTCCGTCATTCGCCAAAGGACGGACTTCCACACCTTGTCCTCGAGTGAAGTGTTGGATGAGCTTGTGGCAGTGAGTATCTTGGACAAGACCGCCGACAATGCGGTGTTGCGTTCTCAAAGAGCTAAGAAGCACAACCTTGCTTTGAAGGCCAAGGTTAGTGTGGAAGAAGAGGATGAAGAGGAAGAAGAGGAGAGCAACCCCGAAGATACAAAATATGCTTATCATGAGCACATGGCTCTCGCTTCAAGGCAATTTTGGAGCAAGAAGAACTCAAGGCCCAACTTCAACAAGAACAACTCAAGTGGCACGAAGAGCAAGCAACGAGTGGGGACTTGCTATAATTGTGGCAATGTGGGTCACTTTGTTGCGGAGTGTCCTTATGAGAAGAGGGAAGACAATGGTGGCAAGCTCATCCGAAAAGACAAGGCCAAGTCCTTCGCCAACAAGAGCAACTTCACCAAGAAGACTCCTCCCAAGGGATTGGTGGCACAAGAAGAGTACAATGAGGATGATGATGATGATGATGAAGACGGTGAGTCCGTTGCCATGGCCTCCGTTGCCATTGCGACAACTCCACAGGTGTCTCTCTTCGACTCACCCAATGAGAACATCACCACCAAGTGCCTCATGGCTAAAGCCACCAACAAGGTAACCCCCAACATCAAAACTACCATCATTACTAATCCTTACTTGAGGGATTGCATTGATGAAAATGAGGGGTCCAATGTGGAGGAAAATAAATTTGAGTCTTTTATGAGTAAGCTCAAAGGTAAATCCAAGAAGCACTTCGTTGCTCTCTTGGAACAACTTGGTTAAGCCAATGACATGATCGAGGCTCACGAAGATACCATCTCTAAGATGGAGGGGCATAGTCGTGACTATGCCGATAAGATTTTGGATCTCTCCAATGCTCTTGAGGAAGAGCGCGGTCATCGTTTGGCTCTTGAGGAGTCATACAACGAGGACCATGCTAAATTGAAGAAAGATCTTGATCATGCTCTTGTTGTATCTCGTGTGCTAAACTCCGAGAAAGCCAAGCTTGGGGTTGATCTTGCTAGACTCAAAGAGGAGTTTGATCTACTTGACAAGGCTCACAAGGCCTTGAAGGGTGCTCATGCTAGCCTCAAAGAGTCTCATGATCAACTCCAAGTGAAGCTAACTAAGGAGAAAGCCACTTTTCCTCATATGGTCTTAATTGACAATGCAAATGCTACTAACCCGTGTTGAGAGCATGTGCATCTTGTTGAGGAGAATGCTAAGTTGAAGAAGCAACTTGAGAAAGGCCTTGTGTCGTGCATACAAGGTGATAAGAATCTCAACGACCTTTTGAGCAATCAAAAGGAAGTTGTGGCCAAGGAAGGGATTGGGTTCACACCCAAACCCAAGAACAAGAAGAAGAATGACAAGGCCAAATGACCTCCTCCTCTCAAGCAAACCTTTGTGAAAGAGGGAGAGGACGCTCCTAAGGAGAAGAAGAACAATGTGAAGGGTGGTGGTGGGAAGAAGGGCAATGCCACCCCTTCCAACAAAGCCGGTGACTTTAACCCTTCCTATGTGTTGTGCCGTGCTAGTGATGGGCATGTTTATGCTAAATTTGTTGGTTCTCCTTATGAGTACATTGAATGGTCTATTTGGGTTCCTAAGACCCTTGTCACTAACATCAAAGGACCCATTACAAAATGGGTACCTAAACCCAAGCATTGATCTCTTGTAGGTGTTTGCTTCCGGTGGGGGATCATGGTTGCTCGATAGTGGAGCCACTAATCATATGAACGGAAGCAAGGACTTGGTGGTGGACGTGCACAAGATTCCATCTATGCCCACCAATGTCCAGTGGGGTGACGCCTCATCCTCTAAGGTATTGGGACTTGGCAAGGTTGTCATTTCTCATGATCTCACGATCGAGAAGGTCATGCTTGTTGAGTCCCTCGCATACAATTTACTTTCCGTTCGTTAACTTGCAATCATGGGCTTTGCCACTTTCTTTGATATTGATACCGTGGCCCTCTTGTGGAGCAAGACTCTTAAAGTAGCCTTTGTTGGGCATGTCGAGAACGGTCTCTATGTGATTAACTTTTCGGAGTGACCCACTAAGACCGCAACATGCCTAATGGCTAAAGTTGACGTGGGATGGCTTTGGCATCGCCGTTTAGCCCATGTCAATATGAGATCTTTGCAAAGTCTTCTCAAGGGGGATGATACGTCCATTTTGCATCATGCTTTTATATTGATATTTATTGCATTATGGGCTGTTATTACACATTATGTCACAATACTTATGCCTATTCTCTCTTATTTTACAAGGTTTACATAAAGAGGGAGAATGCCGGCAGTTGGAATTCTGGGCTGGAAAAGGAGCAAATATTAGAGACCTATTCTGCACAGCTCCAAAAGTCCTGAAACTCCACGGAAGTTATTTTTGGAAATAATAAAAAATACTGAGCGAAGAAAATACCAGAGGGGGCCCACACCCTGGCCACAAGGGTGGGGGCGCGCCCTACCCCCTGGGCGCGCCCCCTGCCTCGTGGGTCCCCTGGTGGCCCTCCTGCCCATCTTCTGCTATATGAAGTCTTTCGTCCGAGAAAAATCATAAGCAAGCTTACGGGACGAAACTCCGCCGTCACGAGGTGGAACCAATCTAGGGCTCCGGCAGAGCCGTTCTGCTGGGAAAACTTCCCTCCGGGAGGGGGAAATCATCGCCATCGTCATCACCAACGCTCCTATCATCGGGAAGGGGCCAATCTCCATCAACATCTTCACCAGCACCATCTCCTCTCAAACCCTAGTTCATCTCTTGTATCCAATCTTTGTCCCAAAGCCTCAGATTGGTACCTGTAGGTTGCTAGTAGTGTTGGTTACTCCTTGTAGTTGATGCTAGTTGGTTTATTTGGTGGAAGATCATATGTTCAGATTCATTATGCATATTAATACCCCTCTGATTATGAACATGAATATGATTTGTGAGTAGTTACGTTTGTTCCTGAGGACAAGAGAGAAGTCTTGCTATTAGTAGTCATGTGAATTTGGTATTCGTTCGATATTTTGATGAGATGTATGTTGTCTCTCCTCTAGTGGTGTTATGTGAACGTCGACTACATGATACTTCACCATTGTTTGGGCCTAGAGGAAGGCATTGGGAAGTAATAAGTAGATGATGGGTTGCTAGAGTGACAGAAGCTTAAACCCTAGTTTATGCGTTGCTTCATAAGGGGCTGATTTGGATCCATATGTTTCATGCTATGGTTAGGTTTACCTTAATACTTCTTTTGTAGTTGCGGATGCTTGCAATAGGAGTTAATCATAAGTGGGATGCTTGTCCAAGTAAGGACAACACCCAAGCACCGGTCCACCCACATATCAAATTATCAAAGTACCGAACGTGAATCATATGAACGTGATGAAAACTAACTTGACGATAATTCCCATGTGTCCCCGGGAGCGCTTTTCTCTATATAAGAGTTTGTCCAGGCTTGTCCTTTGCTACAAAAAGGATTGGGCCACCTTGCTGCACTTTATTTACTTTCATTACTTGTTACCCGTTACAAATTACCTTATCACAAAACTATCTGTTACCGATAATTTCAGTGCTTGCAGAGAATACCTTGCTGAAAACCGCTTATCATTTCCTTCTGCTCCTCATTGGGTTCGACACTCTTACTTATCGAAAGGACTACGATAGATCCCCTAACTTGTGGGTCATCAAGACTCTTTTCTGGCACCGTTGCTGGGGAGTGAAGCGCCTTTGGTAGGTGGAATTTGGTAAGAATTTTTTTTATATAGTGTGCTGAAATTTACTGTCACTTGTTACTATGGAAAGTAATCCTTTGAGGGGCTTGTTCGGGGTATCTTCACCCTGGCCGGTAGAGCAAATAGTTGCTCCTCAACCTACTGAACCTATTGAAAATGTTTACTTTGAAATTCCTTCGGGTATGATAGAGAAACTACTAGCTAATCCGTTTGTAGGAGATAGAACATTGCATCCCGATTTACACTTAATCTATGTGGATGAAGTTTGTGGATTATTTAAGCTTGCAGGTATGCCCGATGATGTTAACAAGAAGAAGGTTTTCCCTTTATCTTTGAAGGGAGATGCATTGACATGGTATAGGCTATGTGATGATATGGGATCATGGGACTACAAGCGATTGAAATTGGAATTTCATCAGAAGTTTTATCCTATGCATCTTGTTCATCGTGATCGTAATTATATATATAATTTTTGGCCTCGCGAAGGAGAAAGCATCGCTCAAGCTTGGGGGAGGCTTATGTCAATGTTATATTCATGCCCCAATCATGAGCTCTCAAAAGAAATGATTATTCAAAAAAATTATGCTCGGCTTTCTGACAACAATCGCTCCATGCTCGATACTTCTTGTACTGGTTCTTTTATGATGAAGACTATTGAATTCAAATGGAATTTATTGGAAAGGATTAAACGCAACTCTGAAGATTGGGATTTCGATGAAGGTAAGGAGTCAGGTATAACACCTAAGTTTGATTGTGTTAAATCTTTTATGGATACCGATGTTTTCCGTAAATTTAGCACTAAATATGGAGTTGACTCTGAGATAGTAGCTTCTTTTTGTGAATCTTTTGCTGCTCATGTTGATCTCCCTAAGGAGAAGTGGTTTAAATATCATCCTCCCATAGAAGTAAAAGTAGTTGAACCTATTAAAGTTGAAGAAAAGACTATCACTTATAATGATCCTATTGTTCCTACTGCTTATGTTGAGAAACCACCTTTTCCTGTTAGGATAAAGGATCATGCTAAAGCTTCAACTGTGGTTCGTAAAAGTAATATTAGAACTTATACACCTCCTGAGCAAGTTAAAGTTGAACCTAATATTGCTATTGTTAAAGATCTCTTGGCTGAAAATATCGATGGGCATGTTATTTATTTCTGTGATGAAACTGCTAGAATTGCTAAACCTGGTGCTAAAGATAAACATAGACTTGTGGTAGGCATGCCTGTTATTTCTATTAAAATAGGAGATCATTGTTATCATGGCTTGTGTGATATGGGTGCTAGTGCTAGTGCAATACCTATTTCCTTATACAAAGAAATTATGCATGATATTGCACCCGCTGAGTTGAAGATATCGAGGTTACCATTAAGCTTGCCAATAGAGATACTATTTCACCGATTGGGATTGTTAGAAATGTTGAAGTCTTGTGTGGGAAGGTTAAATATCCTGATGATTTTCTTGTTCTTGGTTCCCCACAAGATAGCTTTTGTCCCATTATATTTGGTAGACCCTTCTTGAATACTGTTAATGCTAGGATAGACTGCGAAAAGGATGTTGTTACTATTGGTTTGGATGATATGTCTCATGAGTTTAATTTTTCTAAATTTCGTAGACAACCCCGTGATGAAGAATTGCCTAGTAAGGATGAAATTATTGGTCTTGCTTCTATTGCCGTGCCTCCTAGTGATCCTTTAGAACAATATTTGCTAGACCATGAGAATGATATGTTTATGAATGAAAGAAGGGAAATAGATGAAGTATTCTTTAAACAAGGACCCATTCTGAAACACAATTTGCCTGTTGAAATCCTAGGGGATCCTCCTCCACCAAAGGGTGATCCCGTGTTTGAGCTTAAACCATTGCCTGATACTCTTAAATATGCTTATCTTGATGAAAACACTAGTAGAAAAGGGGGCTTTTGTCCCGGTTGGTAAGGGCCTTTAGTCCCGGTTTTTGAACCGGGACTAAAGGGTCGTTACTAATGCCTCCCCCCTTTAGTCCCGGTTCTTACACGAACCGGGACTAAAGGCCGTCCACGTGGACGCAGCCTGGAGCTCCACCTTTAGTCCCGGTTGGTGTTACCAACCGGGACTAAAGGAAATTTTATGATATTTTTTTTTGAAAATTTTTTTTGCGATTTTTTTTTAAAAAATTTGATTTTCAAATTTCTGAATTATTTTAACCTCTAATCTCTAATCACCACCCCTCATCACTGCTCAATTTATCCTCTAATCTCTAATCACCCCTCATCATTCCAAATCATCTAACTTCCCGGACGGTCACCCATCCTCTCACTACTCCAGCCTGAGCACGCTTAACTTCCGAGTTCTATTCTCCCTCGTTTCCAAGCCTGCACTTGTTGTTTTCCTGACAATAGTAAGATGTCAATTCTATTAACCCTCAGGAATTTAGCTTGAGCATGAAGTGACACATTTCACTGTTTGAGTTTGAAACTATTGTTTTAAAAAACAATAATTATTTAGTAACACTAATATTTCTGGAATAATTAGTTTGATCATTGTTTGACCACTGTTTGACCATAGTTTGACTAGATTTGACCAAAATTCAAAAAAACTGAAATAATTATTTAGTAACACTAATATTCTAGAATAATTAGTTTGACCATTGTTTGACCACAGTTTGACCACAATTTGAAATTTTTTGAATCTTTTTGCCTCTCCAGATCTTAAAAGCCCCATATCTTTTTTCTGTTAGGTTTTTGAGGATTTTGAAAATGTTTAACGGGGTTCCCCCGGTTAAATTCAGATGTAACTTTTCGAGTAGATGATTTTTCATATAAAAAACTTTTTCATCCGAGTTTGTATGCAAAAGTTATGCCCATTTTAAGAAATTCCAGAGAGATTTTGCAAATAAAGTCGAAATTCATATTTGTAAATTTTCCCAACAACTAGACCACATCTCACATAGGAAACTTATTTTATTTTATTTTTTTGACATTTCCATCATTTTCTTTTGTTTTTTCTAAAACTGAAAAGGCGGTCCGGGGGGGGGTAGAGTTTGATGG
>NC_057796.1:69320962-69507379 GCF_018294505.1 Triticum aestivum
TCCTTTGGTCCCGGTTGGTGGCACCAACCGGGACTAAAGGACTAACCTTTAGTCCCGGTTGGTGCCACCAACCGGTACTAATGGGCATCGCACCCTTTAGTCCCGGTTCGTGGCACCAACCGGGACTAAAGGGCCCAGGTGAACCGGGACTAATGCCTTAGCCGCACGAACCGGGACCAATGCTCACATTAGTCCCGGTTCGTGACTGAACCGGGACTAATATGAATATTGCCCTGTGACGAAAGCCCTGTTTTGTACTAGTGAAAGAAGATATATCCTGTTATTATTAGTGCTAACCTTTCAGAGAAGGAGGAAGAAAAATTATTGAAAACTCTAAAGAAGCACCGTGCTGCTATTGGATATACTCTTGATGATCGTAAGGGCATTAGTCCCACTCTATGTCAACACAAAATAAATTTGGAGAAAGACGCCAAACCAGTTATTGATCACCAACGACGGCTGAATCCTAAGATGAAAGAAGTGGTAAGAAAGGAAATATTAAAGCTCCTTGAGGCAGGTATAATTTATCCCATTGCTGATAGTCAGTTGGTAAGTCCCGTTCATTGTGTCCCTAAGAAGGGAGGTATTACTGTCGTCCCTAATGATTAAGATGAATTGATTCCGCAAAGAATTATTACAGGTTATAGGATGGTAATTGATTTCCGTAAATTAAATAAAGCTACTAAAAAAGATCATTACCCCTTGCCTTTTATTGATCAAATGCTAGAAAGATTATCTAAACATACACATTTTTGCTTTCTAGATGGTTACTCTGGTTTCTCTCAAATACCTGTGTCAGCTGATGATCAAGCAAAGACCACTTTTACTTGCCCTTTCGATACTTTTGCATATAGACGTATGCCTTTTGGTTTATGTAATGCACCTGCTACCTTTCAAAGATGCATGATGGCTATATTCTCTGACTTTTGTGAAAAGATTTGTGAGGTTTTCATGGACGATTTCTCCGTTTATGGATCCTCTTTTGATGGTTGCTTGAGCAACCTTGATCGAGTTTTGCAGAGAAGTGAAGAAACTAACCTTGTCTTGAATTGGGAGAAGTGCCACTTTATGGTTAATGAAGGAATTGTCTTGGGGCATAAAATTTCTGAAAGAGGTATCGAAGTTGATAAAGCTAAAGTTGATGTTATTGAAAAGATGCCATGTCCCAAGGACATCAAAAGTATAAGAAGTTTTCTTGGTCATGCCGGTTTTTATAGGAGGTTCATTAAGGACTTCTCAAAAATTTCTCGGCCTCTGACTAATCTATTACAAAAAGATATACCATTTGTATTTGATGATGATTGTGTAGACGCATTTGAAATACTTAAGAAAGCATTAATTTCTGCACCTATTGTTCAGCCACCTGATTGGAATCTACCCTTTGAAATTATGTGTGATGCTAGTCATTATGCTGTAGGTGCTGTTCTAGGGCAAAGGGTTGATAAGAAATTAAATGTTATTCAATATGCTAGTAAAACTTTAGACAATGCCCGGAGAAATTATGCTACTACTGAAAAGGAATTCTTAGCAGTTGTTTTTTCTTGTGATAAGTTCAGACCTTATATTGTTGATTCTAAGGTAACTATGCACACTGATCATGCTGCTATTAAATATCTTATGGAAAAGAAAGATGCTAAACCTAGACTTATTAGATGGGTTCTCTTGCTACAAGAATTTTATTTGCATATTATTGATAGAAAGGGAGCTGAGAACCCCGTTGCAGACAACTTGTCTAGGTTAGAGAATGTCCTTGATGACCCACTACCTATTGATGATAGCTTTCCTGATGAACAATTAGCTGTTATAAATGCTTCTCGTACTGCTCCATGGTATGCTGATTATGCTAATTACATTGTTGCTAAATTTATACCACCTAGTTTCACATACCAGCAAAAGAAAAAGTTTTTCTATGATTTAAGACACTACTTCTGGGATGACCCACATCTTTATAAAGAAGGAGTAGATGGTGTTATTAGACGTTGTGTACCTGAGCATGAACAGGAACAGATCCTACGCAAGTGTCACTCTGAAGCTTATGGAGGACACCGCGCTGGAGATAGAACTGCACATAAGGTATTGCAATCTGGTTTTTATTGGCCTACTCTCTTCAAGGATGCTCTTAAGTTTTTCCTATCTTGTGATGAATGTCAAAGAATTGGTAATATTAGTAGACGTCAAGAAATGCCTATGAATTATTCACTTGTTATTGAACCATTCGATGTTTGGGGCTTTGATTATATGGGACCGTTTCCTTCCTCTAATGGGTATACACATATTTTAGTTGCTGTTGATTACGTTACTAAGTGGGTAGAAGCTATTCCAACTAGTAGTGCTGATCATAACACCTGTATTAAGATGCTTAAAGAAGTTATTTTTCCGAGGTTTGGAGTCCCTAGATATTTAATGATTGATGGTGGTTCACATTTTATTCATGGTGCTTTCCGTAAAATGCTTGCTAAGTATGACGTTAATCATAGAATTGCATCCCCTTATCACCCACAGTCTAGTGGTCAAGTAGAGTTGAGTAATAGAGAGCTCAAATCAATTTTGCAAAAGACTGTTAATAGATCTAGAAAGAATTGGTCCAAGAAACTTGATGATGCATTATGGGCCTATAGAACTGCATATAAAAATCCTATGGGCATGTCTCAGTATAAAATGGTTTATGGAAAAGCATGCCATTTACCTCTCGAACTAGAACATAGGCATATTGGGCTATTAAAGAGCTCAACTATGATTTCAAACTTGCCGGTGAGTATAGGTTATTTGACATTAGCTCACTTGATGAATGGAGAACCCAAGCCTATGAGAATGCCAAGTTTTTTAAAGAAAAATTTAAAAGATGGCATGACAAAAGGATACAAAAACAGGAGTTTAATGTAGGTGATTATGTGTTGCTATTCAACTCTCGTTTAAGTTTTTTTTGTAGGAAAACTTCTCTCTAAATGGGAAGGTCCTTACATTATCGAGGAGGTCTATCGTTCCGGTGCCATAAAAATCAACAACTTCGAAGGCACAAATCCGAAGGTGGTGAATGGTCAAAGAATTAAACATTATATGTCAGGTAATCCTATAAATGTTGAAACTAATATTATTGAAACCGTAACTCCGGAGGAATACATAAGGGACACTTTCCAGAACGTTTCAGACTCCGAAAAGGAATAGGTATGTGGTACGGTAAGTAAACCGAATCCCAAACAGTTCTAATGGCAATTTTTCTCCGTTTTGGAATATTTAAGAAAATAGGAAAATAAGAAGCAGTCCGGGAAGGACACGAGGCTTCCACGAGGGTGGGAGGCGCACCCTACCCCCCTGGGCGCGCCCCCTGCCTCGTGGGCACCTCGTGCGCTCTCCGGACTCCGTTTTCTTGCACGATACTTCTTTCGGTCGGTAAAAATTCATTATATAATCTCCCGAAGGTTTTGACCACCGTATCATGCAAATATCCTCTGTTTTTGTTTCGAGTTGTTTCTGTAGCAGATTTGGAGCAAGATGTCATCTCAGGATTCCGACGGGGAGAGCTATGTCTCACACCTCATTGCTGACCCAAAGACCTATAAGGATCTATCTCCTTGTGGTCAAACTACGGATGAGGAGGAGGATGCTCATTTGATGAGGATCAATGATTCAAGTTCGGAGGAGGGGGATGTCCCTCTACCTCAACCTGGGGATATGCACATGAAGTTCAAGAAATCTAGTCTCCCTAAGAGGGCTAAACTATCTAACAACCGGTCTATTCCTTCTCGTTTTCGGCAGAAAAGCAAAGGAGATTTATGTGACAAGATCTTGAAGCTGGAATCGGAGGTCGACGATTTAAAGGAGGAAATTGCTCTTCTCAGCTACAGTATGAAGAAGCTAAAGGCACAACTGTCATCATCAACAACTCCACCATCTTCTCCACCAGCAAAGGAGATATAATCACATGGGTATGGGCACTCCCCTTGGCAACTGCCAAGCTTGGGGGAGTTGCCCCGGTATCGTATCACCATCACACTCCTATCTTTACCGTTTTTCTTAGTTTGATCCTTTTGGTAATATCTTGATTTAGTAGAATAAAGTTTTAGTATGATCTAGTTTTGAGTTTTGCTTTATGATCCCTCTATGTAATCGAGTCCGTGAGCTATATATAATAAAGATTAGTGTTGAGTCAAGGACTTGATTTTCTTGCTATGATCTTGAGGGAATAAAAGAAAGAAAGAAAAAGAAAGAATAAAAAGAAACAAAGAGATCATATTGATCTTATGGAGAGTAATGACTTCACATATAAAGAGTATGATGATTAAAAGTTGTTGAGAGTTGACAAACATAGTTTTGGTCATCGTTGCAATTAATAGGAAGTAATAAAGAAAGAGATGCTTCACATATAAATATACTATCTTGGACATCTTTTATGATTGTGTGCACTCATTTAAAATATGACATGCTAAAGAGTTGATGTTGGACAAGGAAGACAACGTAATGGGTTATATTTTCTTATATCTGAAATAAAGTATATTGTCATGGATCATCCAACATGTTGAGCTTGCCTTTCTCCCTCATGCTAGCCAAATTCTTTGCACCAAGTAGAGATACTACTTGTGCTTCCAAATTCCCTTAAACCCAGTTTTGCCATGAGAGTCCACCATATCTACCTATGGATTGAGTAAGATCCTTCAATTAAGTTGTCATCGGTGCAAGCAATAAAAATTGCTCTCTAAATATGTATGATTTATTAGTGTGGAGAAAATAAGCTTTATACGATCTTGTGATGTGGAAGAAATAAAAGCGACGGACTGCATAATAAAGGTCCATATCACAAGTGGCAATATAAAGTGACGTTCTTTTGCATTAAGATTTCGTGCATCCAACCATAAAAGCGTATGACAACCTCTGCTTCCCTCTGCGAAGGGCCTATCTTTTACTTTTATCTCTTACCCTTATGAAAGAGTTATGGTGATCTTCACCTTTCCTTTTTACATTTTATCCTTTGGCAAGCACCTTGTGTTGGAAAGATCCTGATATATATATCCAATTGGGTGTAAGTTAGCATGAACTATTATTGTTGACATTACCCTTGAGGTAAAAGGTTGGGAGGCGAAACTATAAGCCCCTACCTTTCTCTGTGTCCGATTAAAACTCCGTAACCACAAGTATTGTGTGAGTGTTAGCAATTGTGAAAGACTAAATGATAGTTGAGTATGTGGACTTGCTGAAAAGCTCTTACATAGACTCTTTCCGATGTTATAATAAATTGCAATTACTTCAATGACTGAGATTATAGTTTGCTGGTTCTCAATGAAGTTTCTGATTCATACTTTACATTGTGAATAGATTGTTACTTTAGCATAAGAAATAATATGAAAATATCCATATATGTTGCTGTTATAGGAATGATCATGATGCCCTCATGTCCATATTTTATTTTATCGACACCTCTATCTCTAAACATGTGGACATATTTATCATTATCGGCTTCCGCTTGAGGACAAGCGAGGTCTAAGCTTGGGGGAGTTGATACGTCCATTTTGCATCATGCTTTTATATTGATATTTATTGCATTATGGGATGTTATTACACATTATGTCACAATACTTATGCCTATTCTCTCTTATTTTACAAGGTTTACATAAAGAGGGAGAATGCCGGCAGCTGGAATTCTGGGCTGGAAAAGGAGCAAATATTAGAGACCTATTCTGCACAGCTCCAAAAGTCCTGAAACTCCACGGAAGTTATTTTTGGAAATAATAAAAAATACTGGGCGAAGAAAATACCAGAGGGGGCCCACACCCTGGCCACGAGGGTGGGGGCGCGCCCCCTGCCTCGTGGGTCCCCTGGTGGCCCTCCGGTGCCCATCTTCTGCTATATGAAGTCTTTCATCCGAGAAAAAAATCATAAGCAAGCTTACGGGACGAAACTCCGTCGCCACGAGGTGGAACCTTGGCGGAACCAATCTAGGGCTCCGACAGAGCTGTTCTGCTGGGGAAACTTCCCTCCGGGAGGGGGAAATGATCGCCATCGTCATCACCAACGCTCCTCTCAACGGGAGGGGGCCAATCTCCATCAACATCTTCACCAGCACCATCTCCTCTCAAACCCTAGTTCATCTCTTGTATCCAATCTTTGTCCCAAAGCCTCAGATTGGTACCTGTAGGTTGCTAGTAGATGCTAGTTGGTTTATTTGGTGAAAGATCATATGTTCAAATCCATTATGCATATTAATACCCCTCTGATTATGAACATGAATATGATTTTTGAGTAGTTACGTTTGTTCCTGAGGACATGGGAGAAGTCTTGCTATTAGTAGTCATGTGAATTTGGTATTCGTTCGATATTTTGATGAGATGTATGTTGTCTCTCCTCTAGTGGTGCTATGTGAACATCGACTACATGACACTTCACCATTGTTTGGGCCTAGAGGAAGGCATTGGGAAGTAATAAGTAGATGATGGGTTGCTAGAGTGACAGAAGCTTAAACCCTAGTTTATGCGTTGCTTCGTAAGGGGCTGATTTGGATCCATATGTTTCATGCTATGGTTAGGTTTACCTTAATACTTCTTTTCTAGTTGCGGATGCTTGCAATAGGAGTTAATCATAAGTGGATGCTTGTCCAAGTAAGGACAGCACCCAAGCACCGGTCCACCCACATATCAAATTATCAAAGTATCGAACGCGAATCATATGAACGTGATGAAACTAGCTTGACGATAATTCCCATGTGTCCTCGGGAGCGCTTTTCTCTATATAAGAGTTTGTCCAGGCTTGTCCTTTGCTACAAAAAGGATTGGGCCACCTTGCTGCACTTTATTTACTTTCATTACTTGTTACCCGTTACAAATTATCTTATCACAAAACTATCTGTTACCGATAATTTCAGTGCTTGCAGAGAATACCTTGCTGAAAACCGCTTATCATTTCCTTCTGCTCCTCCTTGGGTTTGACACTCTTACTTATCGAAAGGACTACGATAGATCCCCTATACTTGTGGGTCATCAGGGGACCATGTTCGTGGACTAACAAATGTTAGTTTTGCCAAATATCGTGCTTGAAGTGCTTGTATCAAAGGGAAGCTACATGAGAAGGCTCACCCTCCCATGACTATCATCTACTCAAAGAGGCCTTTGGAGCTCCTTCACTTGGATCTCTTTGTGCCTCCATCCTTTGGTAGTCTTGGGGGTAGGAAGTATTGCTTGGTGATTGTGGATGACTATTCTAGATACACTTGGGTATACTTCTTCAAGAGGAAGAGTGAGACCCAACAAACCGTCATTGACTTTGCAAATGAAGCCCAACGCCAACACAATGCAAAGATCTTGACCATAAGAAGTGACAACGCCACCGAATTCAAGAACTACACCTTGGATGAGTTTCTTAGTGATGAGGGGATCAAGCATCAATATTCCACACCTTACACCCCTCAACAAAATGGTGTACAGAGAGGAAGAACCGGACGTTGATGGATGCGGCAAGGACCATGATGGCGGAGTTCAAGTCTCCATACAACTTTTGGGCCGAAGCCATCAACACCGCGTGTCATGCATCCAATTGGCTCTATCTTCGCAAAGGCTTGAACAAGACTCCATATGAGATACTAGGCTTGAACAAGACTCCATATGAGATACTCACCGGTAACAAGCCCAACCTCAAGTACCTTCGGGTGTTCGGGTGCAAGTGTTTCATTCTCAAGAAAGGTTTTCGTTTGTCTAAATTTGAGGCTAGAGCTCAAGAGGGCATATTTGTTGGTTATGCTACAAACTCTCATGCTTACCGTGTCCTCAATAAGTCCACGGGACTTATTGAGGAGACGTGTAACGCGGAGTTTGATGAGAATAATGGCTCCCAAGTGGAGCAAAGTGGCACTTGTGATGTAGGTGATGAAATTCCTTCCCAAGCCATAAGAAGAATGGGTGTTGGTTTCATCCTACCCATTGAGGAACCCCTTGTGGCCGAAGGAGAAGGACAGTGTTCCACTCAAGTGGAACCATCACCAACCCAAGGCCCACACGCTTCCGAAGAACAAAGTGAAGGCCCTCAACCTCATGAACAAGGTCAAGGGCAAGATCAACCTCAAGATGGTGTTGAACCACAAAGTGATTCCCAAGGTCAAGTTCTCTCCTCCGAGCAAGTTCAAGATCAAGAGCAAGCTCAAGATCAAGAACATGCTCAAGACGACGCTCAAGATGATCAAGTAATCGCTCCTCAACTCACTCCCGAGGAGGAATTGGAGCGTCGTGCCGCCAAGATTGCATCCAAGCTCTCTACGAAGGGTCATCTCATGACAAATGTGCTTGGAAGCATACGAAAGGGGGTAAGCACTCATAGACAATTGGCAAACTATTGTGAACATCACGCATTTGTCTCTTGTGTGGAACCCCAAAAGGTCTATGAGGCGCTCGAAGATCCGGATTGGCTTAATGCCATGCATGAAGAACTCAACAACTTCGAGCACAACAAGGTGTGGAGATTGGTGCTAAGGCCAACGGGGAACCATAATGTCATTGGAACCAAGTGGATATTCAAGAACAAGCAAGATGCTCATGGAATTATAGTCCGCAACAAGGCTCGTTTGGTAGCACAAGGCTACTCACAAGTCGAGGGTATCGACTACGGTGAAACCTTTGCTCCCATTGCTCGCCTTGAATCTATTCATTTGTTGATTTCTTATGCTTCTCATCATAACTTCAAGTTGGAACAAATAGATGTGAAGAGTGCTTTTCTTAATGGTCCTATTAATGAGTTGGTGTAAGTCAAACAACCCCCCGGGTTCGAGGATCCCTATTTCCCCGATCATGTGTACCAAATCAATAAGGCACTCTATGGCCTTAAACAAGCCCCACGTGTGTGGTATGACCACCTTACCGAGTTGTTGCAAGATCGTGGGTTTGAAATTGGGAAAATCGACCTCACTCTTTTTACTAAGAAGGTCAAAGGGGAGTTGTTTGTGTGCCAACTATATGTTGATGATATTATCTTTGGTTCTCCTAACAAAGCTTTCAATGAGGAGTTTGCCGCTCTCATGACCTCAAAGTTCATGATGTCCATGATGGGAGAGTTGAAGTTCTTTCTCGGTTTCGAAGTCAAGCAACGAAGAGAAGGAACCTTCATCAACCAAGCCAAATACACTCAACACATGCTCAAGAGATTCAAGCTAAGTGATGTCAAGCTGGCCTCCACTCCAATGCCCGTCAAATGCCAACTTGACATAGATCCCAATGGTAAAGCGGTGGATCAAAAGGTATATCGCTCCATGATTGGCTCCTTGCTTTACCTTTGTGCATCTAGACCGGATATCATGTTGAGTGTGGGAATTTTTGCACGGTTTCAAGCCGCACCTAAGGAAAGCCACTTAGTGGCGGTCAAGCGAATCTTTCGATATTTGGCTCATACCCCAAACTTTGGCTTACCAAATATCATTGATTCGAGCAATGTGGCTTGAACCCTTGCACACCCCACCATACTCAACTTGTTATCTTGTTTAGGTGTAGGCATGGATATAGGGGGAGTGTTGTTCTCTCAATGAACTCTCCCTCCCCCATTCACATTAGTCATTTTTGATGGTACTTGTGCTTCAAAGACGAGTTTTGGTCATGGGCCCAAGGATAATTCTTCGCGGTGCCATACCAATTGACTCAAACATAGGTGGCTTAGGCCACGGCCCTCTCTTTGGAGAGGTTGTGTCGCTTGTTTGGTCCCTGTTGTCCTTTGTCTTTCTTTCTTCGAGCCGAGCTTGTGTTTGAGTTGCCTCGTGTGTGTTCTTGGTGTGTCCGTTCGTTTGAAGGTGGTTTTGCAAAGGCTGTTTTTCTCTTTTGCGAAACGTGCATTTTCTTGGGTCTGCGGTACTACCGTGGCATGCCACGGTACTACCGCAGGAGCTGCGCACGGTACTACCACACCCAACACGACAGTAATTTTTTACTGCCGTTGGACGAGCGGTACTACCGCCCTGTGTGCGGTACTTCCGCCTGGGCGGTACTACCGTGGTGACCCGCGGTACTACCGCGCAGACGCGAGCGCGTGGGGGTTAAGAGCGGGCAGGGGGAGTTCCAACTCCCCCATACCCATTCAACTCTTTGTCCCCACTAAGTCTCTCTCTCTCTCCTGCCCAAGAACGGCGTCGGAGGACCTCGCCGGATCTCCGTCTCCATCCGCTCTCCTCGCATTCCGACTGGTGGGATCGATCCCCACCTCACCCTCTTGCCATGGAACAAGGTTTCTCCCCAAATCCCCCTCTCTTTGCCTTGTTGTCTTGTCTTTAGGTTTTTGGGGAGATACATGTTGTTCTTGTGATTTTAGGCCAAATCTTTGCAAGAGTAGGGTGTAGGAGAGTAGTAATGCGTAGAGATGCTATTTGGTATGTTGCTACTTGGTAGTTTTGATCAACCGTAGTACCGCTTCATGGTCACGGAGGTTGTCAGATCTGTTTTGAATCTAATCTGATCCCGCGTGGTACTACCGCATCTCCCGTGCGGTACTAGCGCGCTGACCGTTTTCGCCTCCTATGGTACTACTGCTCCTCAAGAGCGGTACTACCGCGCGAGGCGCAGAAGTAAAATTTTAGTTCCGCTCCAAGAGCGGTACTACCGTGCCATCCCGGCGCAGTACTACCGCGGCTGGAGCAGAAGTACAATTTTAGTTCCGCCCAACGATGCGGTACTACCGTTGTCGTCGAACCTTCCCTGTACCTACTTCACAATATCATCTCTACTTGTTTCATTTGTTTTGTTGTGGTCTTTGCATTGATCCTTCTTGCTTCTCTTGCATGTTTTTGTGTTGTGTGAGATAGGTGGTGGCTCCGGTTCTACTGTCCGCCGTTCGAATCCAAGCCGCGACACGGGCTCCAAGCACCTGCGCAACCAAGATGAAGCTCCAGAGGGCTCCAATGCCCCCCAACGCAGAACCAAGACCACCGCCACCAAGAACAAGGAGCCCTCAATGGGCATGGATGAGATACCTCTTGCTGAGTTTGTCACTCGAAGGAGGATCAACCCTATGTGAATCCCCGTGCGAACTTTAGAGGGAATGATCTGTTCTGGACCAAGCAGCAGAATCTTATCTACCTGGATGTGATCAAGGCCAAGCAGAACATCTACATGGACGTGCACTGGATTGACATGAATCACATGAGGCAGGAGAAGCACCATGACTACTTTGGTGAGGCTTTGGACCTAGTGGAGAAGTTTCGCATTGAGGATGTGATATCTTTCCACCTGGATTTTGATCCTGAGATTGTGGCCCAGTTCTTTGCTTCGGTCCACTTCCATACTGATGAGGAATGGACCATGACCTGGATGACCAATGGACAACAGTTGACTGCTAAGTGGAAGGAATTCATGGCTTTGCTACAGGTGCCTGATGAGGGGCTCAACACGCCCGTTGGTGTTCGCCCGCATGCCAACCCCAAGTCCGCTAACAAGAACAAGCTCCAGCAGGACTATGTTGAGAAGAAGCTTCCAAATGACAAGAAGACGTGGGTGCTAAACTCATTCCTTGACATCATGCACCGGATCTTCCACAACTCCCTCTTTCCACACATTGGTGACAAGGACAAGGTGCATGCCTATCTTGTGGATATGATGCTCATTTGTGAGGAGGCGCGTCACGCTCAGACTCAACCACTTGACGTCTCACACATCATGTGGTGCGAGCTCCGGTTTGCGGTGTTCAACCGTAAGGTACCCATCTATGGACCTTAGTTGTTTCTCTTGATCACGAGGACTTGGGAGAAGCTCTATCCCGATGAGGAGTTTGTTGCCCCTAACTGGATCCGTCACGACCCCATCAAGCTCTGCATCAAGCCTCAGTGGGCTAACACCACTACCCGTGCTGAGGCAGAGGCTGCTAAAATGGACGTGGACAAGGATGAGATTGAGGAGGAGGAAGCGGATGAGGATAGCTCTGCTGGATATGCTCCTCCCTCTACTGAGCCTTCTTGGGCTAAGAAGCTGAAGAACAAGATGAAGGCTCTGTTCTGCATGCAGGCCAAGGGCCAGTACAGGACACATGTTGCTTCGAAGGAGAGTTGCCGCCGCGAAAAGAGGATCTTGAGCACGTTTGGCGAGGAGATATCCAGTGGGTCCGAGAAGCACATCACGCCAGAGGCCGAATGCATGATGAAGCAGGGCTACCAGTGGACTGAATCTGAGGAGGAGCCCATCCCCGCTTCCGAGTCCGACGAGGAACGTGACGAGTGATCTATTCAGCTTGGGCTACCACCTATGTCATAGGTGTCCTCTCTGCCTTTTTGGTGTCTAGATGCCAAAGGGGGAGAGAGTGTAGGATTCGCGAGCGTGTCGTGTGTTGTGTTTGCTTTGTGTTGCTTTCGTTCTGTTGGAATTGGTTTGCTTTGGTTTGGCATGTCGTGAGTTGCTTCCTTTCATATGGTGTAAGACATATGCACTCCAGATTATCTTATTGTCGTTATTGCTTAGTAGCCCGTGAGCTTATGCTATCGTGTGCCAGTTCGTTATGTTCTTAGTTATTTTCTTGCCTCCTTGCTTAGTGTTAGCTATATTGTTGCGAGATATGCCTTGTCTACAAAATCACTAGTACAGCGAGCTCCTAAACAAACGGTTTAAAACCCCTTTCCGCGACGGCATCTGGAACCGTCGCCAAGTGAGTGTGGGCGATAGGGGGGTCCTTCCCACACGACCCAGAAACTGTCGGGGATATACCCTCCTGGCACACACATTCGACAAAATGAGGTCGTGTGCGACCGACGAGCGCTCAAATACGGAAATATGTACAATAGAGCTAAAAAAAATACAATTATATGGCGAAATTGTTTCCGGTCGCAAGTACATCCCACGCAGTCAGTCCCCGCTAAACGTTTCCGTTCGTATGTGAAAGAACATGCGGTGCCCCCATGTTTGGTTTTGGTAATTGATGACAATCTCTATGGACTAATGGTTGCCTTGAGTTATATTTGAAGGTTTTGTCCATAGGCTCTTCTTGGAGTACATTTGTTGGTTTGAAGGAGAGTTTGTGATGACCAAGGTGCTATTCAAGGAATTACCTAAAGATTGGTCTTATGAGAGGTTGATCAAGACTAAGTAAAAGAGTGAATCAAGTTGATCAACACACAAAGCGTAGAAGATGTACCGAGAGGGATCAAGCGATCCCATGGTATGGTAAGCATTGTCAATTACGCTTTGTGTACTAACCCATGATCTTCGTGAGAGTTCTTTGTGGGGTTAGGTTGCGGTGTGCAAGTTCAAGGAAGCATCACGAAGAGATCAAATGCTTGAAGCTTGTCGTCCATTGTGGTGACAATGGACTTGTGAAGATGTGCGAAAGAGTGGCTCACCCATAGTGGAGTATGGGGGAGCAATCAACTAGTCTTCATCGAGCCAACGCAATCAAGAAAGGTGGTCCAACTTGAGGGAGTCAAGATCGTTTTCATCTAGCTCAAGTGGACCATGTGCAAGGCAAAGGTTTGCCCTTGATAGGTTTTCTATTTTACCGGTCTCATGATGGTAGTTGGGAGACCGGGTTATAGGATCGATTGCCGTACTATCAAGGGGGGCTCTCGATGAGTAGCTTGATCATATCATTTGTAGAGAGCTCAAACCATTGCATCCTTGCATCATCTTTCTTGGTTCTTGTTTGCTTCTCTTGTGAATTTTGGAGATTTTGGTCATCTTGTTGACAAGCTCGAGTTCATCGAAAACGGAGTTCACTTGCATCTTCTATGATGTTTTCGATGTTGGAGGTTATGCCGGTTCTTCTCTGTTGGAGGTTTCACTCCTCTATGTGTTTTTATGCCACTCGTTGTCTTGTATCCAACAAGCTTGAGTTTGCTCAATTCGGAGCTCATTTGCAGAAGTTATGGCAGTTCTGGTTTTATTGGATCCATCTGTTGTCTTTAGCTGCGTTTTGAAGGCATCCAAGTGCTAAAGCCTCTGTGGCGTGCGGTAGTACTGCTCAAGGGAGCCATAGTACCGCAGGGGCCAGCGGTAGTACCGCTCCTATGAGGGGTAGTACCGCTGCCTCTAGCCCAGAACGCTGGCGCGCACGGAAGTAGGCGCGGAAGTAATTTTTTACTTCCGCGTCCTACGCGGTAGTACCGCTCCTGGTGAGCGGTAGTACCGCTGCCTCGCATCCTGTCGCTGATTGCGTGCGGTAGTAGGCGCGGATGTAATTTTTTACATCCGCCCTTGCACGGTAGTACCGCTCCCTGTGAGCGGTAGTACCGTGCCGCCTTTTTCTCGTAGCTAGCTCCAGTGGTTGTAGGCGCGGTAGTTTTTTTCTTCCATGGTCGCGTGGTAGTTCCGCAAGGGCAGGCGGTAGTACCGCTCCTGCAGTAGTACCGCCCTGTTGCCCGTTTGCAGTGTTGTTTCATTGGGCTTCTGCCGCCCTAGCGGTAGTACCGCTCGGTGCGGGCTGTGAGCATAACAGTTGGATTTCCCCCCTCCTATAAAAGGGGGTCTTCTTCCCCAATGAACCTTATCCTTCGAGCTCGTGTTCTTCCCCCATTGTTGACCTTCTTAGAGCTTGCTAACTCTCAATCCCTCCATGGATTCTTGCTAGCTTTTGAGGGAAAAGAGAGAGGAGATCTAGATCCACATTTCCACCAATCACTTTCTCCTCTATGTGAGGGGAACCCCTTGGATCTAGATCTTGGAGTTCTTGGTGTTCTCCTTGTTGTTCTTCCTCTCATTTTTCTCCCTAGCATTAGTTGCTTCGGTGGGATTTGAGAGAGAAGGACTTGGGCACTCCGTGTGCCCTTGCCATTGCATTTGGTGCATCGATTTGAGTTCTCCACGGTGATACGTGGAAGTTACAAGTTGAGAAGCTTATTACTCTTGGGTTCTTGGTACCCTTGAGCTTGTTCCTCTTGGGTGCTTGGGCACCCTAGACGGTTGGTGGTGTTCTTGCTTCTCTCAATCATTGTGGTGTAAAGCTCCGGGCAAGCGTCGGGATCTCCAATTAGGTTGTGGAGATCGCCCCGAGCAATTTGACGGGTACCGGTGACCGCCCCCAAGGGTTGCCAAAGTGTACGGGTTCGGTGACCGCCCCCAAGGGTTGCCATTTGTACGGGTTCGGTGACCGCCCCCAAGGGTTGCCATTTGTACGGGTTCGGTGACCGCCCTCAAGGGTCTTTTAGTGGAATCACGGCATCTTGCATTGTGCGAGGGCGTGAGGAGATTACGGTGGCCCTAGTGGCTTCTTGGGGAGCATTGTGCCTCCACACCGCTCCAAACGGAGATTAGCATCCACAAGGGTGTGAACTTCGGGATACATCATCGTCTCCGCATGCCTCAGTTATCTCTTACCCGAGCCCTTTACTTATGCACTTTACTTCGTGATAGCCATATTGTTTCTTGTCATATATCTTGCTATCACCTAAGTAGTTTTTCTTACTTAGCATAAGTTGTTGGTGCACATAGGTGAGCCTAGTTGTTGTAGGTTTTGTGCTTGACAAATTAACCGCTAGGTTTATTCCGCATTTGTTCAAGCCTCAACCATAATTATTTTAAAGCGCCTATTCACCCCCCCCTCTAGGCGACATCCACAATCTTTCAATTGGTATCAGAGCCTCGTCTCTCTTTATAGGGCTTAACCGCCTAGAGAGTAAGGATGTCGAATAGGGGTTTAGGATTCTCTGACACTCTTAGTTTCGATGGCACAAATTTTGATGTTTGGGTAATTCGCATGCTTAATCTCTTTAGGGTCATGGACCCAAATTTAGAGTGAATTGTAGATATGGGTTTTTCTCCTCCAAAGGATCCAGAAAGATTATCTTTAGAGGATGAGAAAAACTCTTATCTCAATGCTCAAGCTTCTAATGTGCTTTTTGATGCTTTGAGCAATGTACTTATATTTCAACTCATGCCGTTTCGGGATGCTCATGAGTTGTGGACAAAGCTTCAAGACAAATATGGCGTGTCCGAGATTGATGGAGATGATTGTCCTCCTTCCACCTCCGGTCGTATAGTATTCTCAACCTCTTCTACTTCACCTACATGTGGTTTGCCACAAGGTAATGATATGGTGAGTAGTGGTGTTCATTGCAATGATTATAGTGAGCTTATTATTGATGATCCGTCATCACTTTATTATTGCAATGCTTCACCTTTGGACTTTAACACTTCGAGCACTCTAAATGTTTCACATGCTTGTGTTAAAAGTTCTTGCATATCTTGTAGAAATTGCTTTCTCAAATCTCATGATGATATGCTTGCTATGTCTTGTTGCCATGATAAAAATGTATCTATTTCCTCGAGTTGTTGTGCTAACAATGTAGAGGAAACCCAACACTCCATGGAACAAGATGTGGTCTTGAACGGTGCTTCAAGGGATCCTACATCATCATCGATTGCTTTTTTCCTTATGGCCAAGGCTTCAAAGGTATCTCCCACTTTGAATCCCAATATATCTTGTGATAATATTGATGATGGCAAGAGTGATGATGATGTCGATTATGATGAAGAGAATGATGATGTTGCTTCCTTAAAAGTTAAGGGGGGAATAATTTTTAAAGCTCTTCTTAAGAATAAAATTGCTCGTTCCAACTTCATGGAAATCATGTCTATTGCTATTGAGGGCAAGAAATATATTGATGAGTTGGAATCTCGTCTTGAGGAGCATGAGGTCGCTATTGATAAAATGGAAGGTCATGAGCGTGATTACGCTAATGAGATTGCGGACCTCTCTCAAGCTCTTGAACTTGAACAAACCACCAAGGAATCTCTTGAGGAGACTTTTGCTCTAGAGTTATCTAGAGTGAAGGAATCTCATGATAGAGCTCTTGAGGTGGCCAATGTTTTTGAAACTAAAAATGCTAAGCTTGCAGTTGCTCATGCTAGACTCCTTGAGGATTTTGAGCACCTCGAAAATGGCTCAAGGGTCATCAAGGGTGAGCTCATCAAACTCACCGAGTCTCATGCTCAACTTGAAGCTTCTTATTTAAAAAGAGCTTGCCAAGTTGCCTTCTCCTCTTGTTGTTAATGATGATGCTTGTGCTACTAACACTATTTCTTGTGAAGCATCCATTTTAAAGGAGAATGTTGAGCTAAGGGCTCAACTTGAGTTGCTATCTAGCAATTATGGGAAATTGGAAGAAAGTCATGAAAAGCTTTCTAGCTCTCACGATGATCTTCTTGTATCCCATAATGTGCTAAAAATAGCTCATGAGGCTATGATTTCTAAGGTAACATCTAGTGAGCCTCATGTGGACATTAGCACTACTTTTAGTCAAAATGCTATATTGCCTTGTGCTAGTCCTCGTAATTCGTCTATGCATAACATTGGTACATCTTGTGATGAATTTCTTTCCTTGCCTTGTTGCTCCAATGATGAAGCTTATACTTCCTCTAGTACTTGTGTTGAGACTAACCATGTAGAGGAAATCAAAGAGCTCAAGGGCCAAGTCACTTCTTTGAAGAAAGACTTGGAAAAGTGTCATGAAGGGAAATCCACACTCAACAATATCTTGAGTGTGCAAAAATCCCCCAATGACAAAGGTGGACTTGGATTCAACTCCAACAAGAAGAAGTCCAAGATGAACAAGAAGAAGTGCCAAGAACACGTCAAGAATTTGGCCCAGATTATTTGCTTCAAGTGCAAAATTGAAGGGCACCATGTTAGATCTTGCCCATTGAAGAAGAAGTCCATTAGTGACAAGCAACAAGGGAAGCGGCTACAAGTGCATTCTCATGCTCAACCTCAAGTTGAAGAAAGGCCTCTTCCCAAGAAGACTCAAGCTAATACTTCTCAAGTTGAGAAATCAAGTGAGAAGAAAGTGAAGAGTAGACGTTGCTACCTATGTCGTGAAAAAGGTCACGTCGCTTCTTCATGCACGAATGGTACCTTATCCAACCCTATTCTAATTGATGATATCTATTCTCTTAGGAAGGATAAGGTTGGCAATGTGTTTGCCAAATTTGTTGGTACTCAAAGTGGTGTCAAGAAAAGAACCATTTGGGTAGCCAAGCCTATTGTGATTAACCTCTTAGGACCCAACTTGGTTGGGGACCAACTAGCTCATACTTGATCAATAGGTGTTGTTGGAGGACATTGGAGACTTGGCTACATTATGAAGAAGTAAGGGGACTTCATCACTCTTATTGTCTCAAGCCAAGTCAATTGAATCATCAAGCTTATATCTTATATCCAATGTGCCTCCTTGCGGTAACTTGTACTTAAATTGCTTACATTGAAAGTTACTTGCCCCCTTGCATGTTTTGGTTTTGTTCCTTGCATGTGTTTGTATATGTTCTGTCTCCAAATTGCTTATCTTGAGTAATCAAGTTTATGTATGTTTGTTTGCACTTCATGTACATGTGTGTCGTACGTTGAGCCTTTGTGCATCTTGTTTGTATCTTAGTTGGCTCTTGTGAGAGATTAATGGAATATCCCATTATGGGGGAGTGATGTGCTTTGTGCACCTCACAATCTTATAAATGTGTGTACATGAGTAATACCATCTAGTATTGATATTTCAAGATTATCTAGTCGCTATGTGGTATGTCTTCTCATGAGAAATTCAAATTCTAAATAGTCCATTAATTATCTCTTGTTGGATTCTCTTATTGCCTCTTGTTAAGTTTTTATTGGTATCACATTATGGGGGAGTCATAGCTATGCATATTGCAAGCCTACAAAATGTGTGCATTTGAGATATTGTCACCTAGAATTGATATTGTAAATTATCTTGTTCTTAGGTGGCATGTTAGCTCTACAAGTTGCAATTTGCTTGTGTTCGGTGTGAAGATGATGTTGGATATCCTTGCTATCTACCAACGGGAATCATTTCCAAATACTTCTTGTCTTTTGACAATTGGTACTCACTTATGTGTGGTAGAAATTATTGATCATCTCTACATTGTCCTTTGCTTTTATTTTCCTTATCTCTTGCCTAGGAATGTATCAACTCCCTTTGTCTTCCATACCACTTGTGGATCTTGTTAATTTCTTGATCTTGTCTAGTGTTTTCTAGATATAGTGAAAGTGGTGATCCCACCTTGTGCATTTTGTATTCAAATGCAAATTCTCTATAATGCACTAGTCTTGGGGGAGCTATCCTATTTTCTATAAAACACTCATCTTGCGCTCCTTATCAAGTGTGTGTTGGTGGAAGGCAAGCCGTTTTCTTTTTGGTACTTTGTGCCATCATAAAACTTTGTAGAGAGCTTGGTTTGTTTGGAACCATCCTCTCTTTTGGGAGTTTGATATCTTTTATTTAGTGTGTATCAACTGATGATTTATGGATATCCTCCAAGTGATGATTTATTCATTTGGTATCTTTTTTTCACTTGGTATTTCCTTGCATTTGTTCAAGCCTCAACCATAATTATTTTAAAGCACCTATTCACCCCCCTAGGCGACATCCACAATCTTTCAGTATGTACATCCCACACAGTCGCTCGAAGGAAAACGTTTCCGTTCACAGGTACGTCACGCACAAATTTTCCCGTTAAATCGCTTGCGTTATTGAATATATCACACACGGTCCATGGAAGAAACTGTGTGGCAAAGGCTGTCCATCACACACAGTTTTCATGTGGTAAACGTTTGCGCAAGGTGGCCTAACGCAAACAGTTTTCAAGAGAAAGTCATGTGTGATTGTTCATTGATCCAACACGGTTTATTCCTAGAAACTGTGTGCGTTGCCTGAGGTCATCGCCCACGGTATTTTTTTAACAACCGTTTGCAATAGCAAAACCCAATTAGCAGGCTAATTCGCCACTAGCAGGCTAATTATCTGATTATTCATAATCCATTTATTAATCTAATTGACAGTTCATATTACGTAGACAATATATTTCATTTTCATAATTGAAATACATCAGAGTACAACATCATATAGCTTTAGCACTCAGCTACCCCATTACACAACTACATCAGGACCAAGTTTCACATGCAACATCTATAACCTTTCGAAATTAGCATCATAGACGGTACATAGATAGATGTATCTCATCTGGAAAACTGCTGAAGCAGAAGGCGAATATTGAGCCTTCATTGATGTTGAAAGTCTTTGTAACTTTAGGCCAGTGCTTGTGGATGATTTACCCTCCATCCTTTGTCCTCTTCAGGAACACTTCAATATTGAACCGTGGGTGTTGTATGAATACCTTCCTCGCCTCCTGACCATACAGGTGGTTTGAGAGGTAATCATCAGTGAACTGCTTTGGAAAGGCCTGAAAACAAGGATGTGCATAAATATCTTCTCTATATTGGAAATGGGGCAAAGGAATGAAAAAAGGCAAGGTAAAACAGTTAGTACCATCCTGTAGTGAACTGATGTCTTCTTCATTGTGTAGACAAAGATCTTGTTGTTTTTATCGCTAATTTCTTTATCCTAACAATCTTTCTGAGTTTCTTGACTTGACTGATATTCATGGACAACTCATTTCCCCATATGCAAAAAGGATCGAACAGTGGGTCAAAACCTCTGACAGCAGGACCTACATGTGCAAGACCAAATTGTTAAAAACCTAAATATTAGAATGGTTCCTGCAATTGCACAATAATGTGCTATTAGACAACGGACCATGCACGTGCTAACCTCGATTGTAAACCTCAGTGCTTCCCATTGTTTCCCTGCAACACATATAAGGTAGTTAGTCATCAAGTTAAGTAAGGGTTTGCATGCTATCAGTAAAATATGTTGATGAAAAATAATCACATTGCATATTCATCAGATTTATTTAAGCCACAGGGAAAACCCATTTATCCAAACCAAGCATGATTAAGAACTAGGAAATATAGCACTTGTATATGTTTCTCATGTATTAAGTGCAGCCAAATTCGATTTATTCCTCACATGCACAACAATACAAAATTCTACCCACGACAATTGGACATCGCATTGCAGAATTAAACCAAGCAGTTAACTAAACACCACAACAAATGAACCAAACATTAACTGAGCACCACATTGCACAATATAACACTGAACCAAGCAGTTAACTAAACACCACAACAAATGAACCAAACATTAACTGAGCACCACATTGCACAATATAACATACTCCTAATAGAAGATCAGACAGTTAACCAAACAGTGAACTACAGCCAATTGTAGCAATTGTATTTGTTTCTCATGTATTTACTACAGCCAAATTCAATTTATTCCTCACATGGTATACAATAACAGAATGCACCCACAATTTTGTAAAGATAAATTCGATTTATTTCTCACATGGAAGACAATACAAAATTGCAGCCTGAAGAATTGAACGTCATATTTGCATAATTGAACCAAACAGTTAACTGAAGACAACAACTAATTAACAAAATAGTTAATAAGTGAGCACCACACTGCACGACATATAGAACATATACACTAGAGCAACAGATTGCATGGTAAAATTAGATAGCACAATTCACTAGAATTTGTGAAGGAAAGGCAGGAGCAGCACACGCAACGGGTAAACCGAGCATGCATAACCGGCGTAGCTAGCAAATGGCAAGGTGCTCCTTCAAGATCTGGGGGTCGACACGAATGGCAGCCAATGCGACCTCATCCGCGCGTGCGGCCGTGATTTGCTTCTCCGCTGCCAAATGCTCCTTGAGGTCCTGGCTATACTGCGTGCACCATGGCTTAGGTCGGCGCTTATTTGGTGGAGGGGTCAGTGATTTGGGTGGAAGGTGTCGAGCTCGCGCTGGCGGTAGGGGCATGTGGTATGTGGAAGGAGGAGGAGGATGGGGGTCGGGTGTGGATTACCTACCTGGATAGGCGAGGCCGAGGAGCGTGAAGGAGGGTCGCCGGCGAGGAGGCGGCGGCGCTGCAAGCAAGGAGTGAAGGTTTTAACTTGGAAAGGAAGGTGGAAAGAGGGGAAATGTGGCTTTTGGTAAGGGGGGGGCAGGGAGGTAGATATTTCCGCGGAAGCTAAAAATTTGGAATCGCTTCAGCCAAAAAACTGGCGCGCAAAGTGTCATCGGACACGGTCCCTTATTCTGAACTGTGCACGATATGTGAACATCACAAATGATTCAGATAGGTAAACCCGTGTGTGTTGAGTTTGAACGTCAAAAATTTTGGTTCGAATTTCCCTGGTTACAGTGGTCATCCACGTCATTGCATAATTTGGGTACACAAGGGAGACTAACTTCTTAATCGAGCAAGTTCAGCAATTAAATAGAGCTAGCTGACCTAAAAATTACTTTAACAAATTAAAGACCGGCGCTCTTAATTAACAAAACAAAGAGTACTACTACGGCTGGTGCTCGTCGATCTCCGTCGCTGCCTCCATGTCCAGCTCGCGCCCGACGGTCTCCTGGGGAAGGGGCTCCATGGCATCCATCGCACCATACTCGGCAAGCATCTCGCCATCCGCATCCGCCATCTCTTTGGAAAAGGCCGCCATGAGCTGGGCGTGGGCGGACGCCATCTGGGATCTGGCAGGCTCCGTCGTGGCAAGGTATGCCACGCAGGAACGGACGGCTACTCGAGCTCTCTCGGCGATTGCCAGCTCTTCAGCCGTGGGTTGCCGACCGTTGTCGGAGAAGCTTCGTTCGATTTGTGTGGTGACTGCCACAAGCTGGGCGTGGACGGCCTCGACATGGTAGTGGGCGGCCTCTAGCAGGGCTAAGCCCGCCGCTGCACAACGGACAGTTGCTGTGCCGCTCTCACCAGTTTCTATCCCCGAGGCAGATGCTGCTACCGCCGCCTGAGAAGCAACAACGGCCGTTTAGGCTGCCTTGGCCGCCCAGACGCAGACTGTGGTCGCCCTCACGAAGCTTGTTAGCACGCGCCTGGCGGCTGCAGCCGTGCTCTCGCCGGAGTGGGCCGCCGAAGTTGCCCTCACGACGTGGGTCCACATCCCCATCTTTCACCGGCGATGAATGAACAGTGAAATGATATTTGGGGAGTGAGCTGGTGTGCTTGACACGCCGGCTGTGGACTTTAGCCGACACACCTTCTCTCATAAGCCATGGGCGTACTATACACCGACGGTGCTCCAAGATATTTTGTGCTGCATCTCACACGGTTGGTGATAATAAACTGCGTGCGATCTACTTGATTTATCGTCTTGATCATTTGAATTACGTAATGGGGTCACAGCTACAAAGGATGGTGTTTGAATTGTTAGAACTTATATCTGCAGTGAACATGCAACTATAGGTGTGTCGTCAAATAAATTGGAATGATTCAGGGTTCGTTTGTACATTTTTATACATTAACTGGGTTTCCAGGCATTTTATGCGCATAATTCAAATTTGAACTACATGCACATGCTCCAGTGCATATAAACTTATTGAAAAATCAAATATGTGTCCTTGGTTGCCTGCTTAGGTCCCATGCAAGAAATGGGAATGAATTTCAAACACCCTGCCACCGTCACTCGGCCGCAAACATTGAGATGCCTGGTTTTTAAATTCTAGTAAATCCAAAACTCGTCTGAAATTTATGAAACTTGGCATGCTATCATGTAGCGGCATCGACATGCCGTGGTACAAATTTTGTCCCATTTGGGGCAGGTTTGGGTATAAGCTTCTCACAAACAAGAGCTCCTCACAACAAGCGTGATGGTTTCGGTAGGGAACGTGCCACCTTTGGGGACGAAACGATATCCGTTGCCTCTTATTGCTTTCAAAAAATTTCGAGTGTCAACATAGAACAATAGGAGTGTTGTGCAAATTTTTGTGATTTTTCGGGGTTCGTTTGGACATTTTTATGCATTAACTGAGTTTTCAATGCATTTATGTGCATAATTCAAATTTGAACTACATGCACATGCTCCAGTGCATATAAATTGGTTGAAAAATCAAATCTGTGTCCTTGTTTGCATGCTTAGGTCCCATGCAAGAAATGTGAATGAATTTGAAACACCAGGGCACCATTGATTGCCGGCAAAACATTGAGATTCCTGGTTTTTAAATTCTAGTAAATCAAAAACTCGTCAGAAATTCATGAAACTTGGCATGCTATCATGAAGCGGCATCAACATGCCGTGGTACAAATTTTGTCCCATTTGGGGCAATTTTGGGTATATGATTCTCACAAACCGGAGCTTCTCACAACAAGCATGATGGTTTTCGGTTGGGAACGTGTCACCTTTTGGGACGAGACGATATCCATTGCCTCTTATTGCTTTCAATTTTTTTCCTATGTCAACATAGAACAACAGGAGTGTTGTGTGAATTTTTGTGATTTTTTGGGGTTCGTTTGGATATTTTTATGCATTAACTGAGTTTTCAATGCATTTATGTGCATAATTCAAATTTGAACTACATGCACATGTGATACGTCTCCAACGTATCTATAATTTTTGATTGTTCCATGCTATTATATTATCCATCTAGGATGTTTTATATGCATTTATATGCTATTTTATATGATTTTTGGGACTAACCTATTAACCTAGAGCCCAGTGCTAGTTTTCTGTGTTTCCTTGTTTTTGAGTATCGCAGAAATGGAATACCAAACGGAGTCCAATTGACGTGCCAATTTTTGATGATTTTTTATAGACCAAAAGAAGTCCCCAGAGTAAAAGAGTTGGGCCAGAAGAGTCCCGGGCTGTCCACGAGGGTGGGGGCGCGCCCTACCCCCTGGGTGTGGGCCCCTATCTCGTGGACGACTCGGAGACCCCCCTGACGTGAGACCTACGCCAAAAATTCCTATAAATACAGAAACCTCTAGAAAATAACTGAGATCAGGAGTTCCGCCACCGTAAGCCTCTGTAGCCACCAAAAACCAATCAGGACCCTGTTCCGGCACCCTGCCGGAGGGGGATCCCTCACCGGTGGCCATCTTCATCATCCCGACGCTCTCCATGACGAGGAGGGAGTAGTTCACCCTCGGGGCTGAGGGTATGTACCAGTAGCTATGTGTTTGATCTCTCTCTCTCTCTCTCTCGTGTTCTTGATTTGGCACGATCTTGATGTATCACGAGCTTTGCTATTATAGTTGGATCTTATGATGTTTCTCCCCCTCTACTCTCTTGTAATGGATTGAGTTTTCCCTTTGAAGTTATCTTATCGGATTGGGTCTTTAAGGATTTGAGAACACTTGATGTATGTCTTGCGTGGGATACCCGTGGTGACAATGGGGTATTCTATTGATCCACTTGATGTATGTTTTGGTGATCAACTTGCGGGTTCCGTGACCATGGGAATCTATGCATAGAGGTTGGCACACGTTTTCGTCTTGACTCTCCGGTAGAAACTTTGGGGCACTCTTTGAAGTTCTTTGTGTTGGTTGAATAGATGAATCTGATATTGTGTGATGTATATCGTATAATCATACCCACGGATACTTGAGGTGACATTGGAGTATCTAGGTGACATTAGGGTTTTGGTTGATTTGTGTCTTAAGTGTTATTCTAGTACGAACTCTAGGATGGATTGAACGGAAAGAATAGCTTCATGTTATTTTACTACGGACTCTTGAATAGATCGATCAGAAAGAATAACTTTGAGGTGGTTTCGTACCCTACAATAATCTCTTCGTTTGTTCTCCGCTATTAGTGACTTTGTAGTGACTCTTTGTTGCATGCTGAGGGACTGTTATATGATCCAATTATGTTATTATTGTTGAGAGAACTTGCACTAGTGAAAGTATGAACCCTAGGCCTTGTTTCCTAGCATTGCAATACCGTTTACGCTCATTTTTATCATTAGTTACCTTGCTGTTTTTATATTTTCAGATTACAAAATCTATATCTACCATCCATATTGCACTTGTATCACCATCTCTTCGCCGAACTAGTGCACCTATACAATTTACCATTGTATCGGGTGCGTTGGGGACACAAGAGACTCTTTGTTATTTGGTTGCAGGGTTGTTTGAGAGAGACCATCTTCATCCTACGCCTCCCACAGATTGATAAACCTTAGGTCATCCACTTGAGGGAAATTTGCTACTGTCCTACAAACCTCTGCACTTGGAGGCCCAACAACGTCTACAAGAAGAAGGTTGTGTAGTAGACATCAAGCTCTTTTATGGCGCCGTTGCCGGGGAGGTGACTGCTTGAAGGTATATCTTTAGATCTTGCAATCGAATCTTTTTGTTTCTTGTTTTATCACTAGTTTAGTCTATAAAAAAACTACAAAAAATGGAATTGAGGGTGCCTCATATGCTTCATCTTTTTAATATCTTTCATGAGAATAAGGATTCCGATAATTGTGCTCACTTGCTAGAGGAAGAATGCATTAAAATGTTTGGCACTAAATATTTGAATGATGAGCATGATTGCAATGTTGTTAGTATGAATTCCTTGAATATCCATGATGCTAATGATATGCAAAGCCACAAGCTTGGGGATGCTATGTTTGACGAAGATGATATTTTTTGTCCCCCAAGTTTTGATGAGCAAATTTATTATGATGATAGCATGCCTCCTATTTATGATGATTATTGTGATGACACGTATGCTATAAAGAATAATGATAACCATGAAACTTGCCATCTTGATTTTATTTTTCAATTGGATTATGCCTCACATGATAGTTATTTTGTTGAGTTTGCTCCCACTACTATTGATGCTTATGTGTAGAGTAGTAAATTTTCTATGCTTGTAGATCATGAAAAGAATGCTTTATGTGATGGTTATATTGTTGAATTCATTCATGATGCTACTAAAAATTATTATGAGGGAGGAACATATTCTTGTAGGAATTGCAACAATACCAAGTTTCCTCTCTATGTGCTTAAAGTTTTGAAGTTATGCTTGTTTTGCCTTCCTATGCTAGTTGATTATTGTTCCCATAAGTTGTTTGCTCACAAAATCCCTATGCATAGGAAGTGGGTTAGACTTAAATTTGCTAGTCATATTCTTCATGATGCTCTCTTTATGTTTCAATTCTTATCTTTTATGTGAGCATCATTGAAATCATCATGCCTAGCTAAAAGGCATTAAAGAAAAACGCTTGTTGCGAGACAACCCAATATTTACCCCTACTGTTTTTGTGTGTTCACATGATTATGCTACTGTAGTAATCATGTTTTATAGATTTTGTTTCAATAAAGTGCCAAGTAAGGCCTTTAGGATAGCTTACGGTGATAGTTGTGTTGATCCTGCTGAAAATCTGAAACTTTTGCGCCCAGTAAATTAGTTTTGATAATTCACAGAAACGTGCTTTTGATCTGATTCCTTTTGCTCTGGATTGGTACACAAATTTCTCAGGTTTTCCTAATTTGGTAGGATTTTTGGAGTTACAGAAGTATTCGAGAGTTACAGATTACTACAGACTGTTCTGTTTTTGACAGATTCTGTTTTCTATGTGTTGTTTGCTTATTCTGGTGAATCTATGAGTAGTATCGGAGGGTATGAACCATAGAGAAGTTGGAATACAGTAGATATTACACCAATATGAATTTATAATCAGTTCACAACAGTACCAAAAGTGGTGATTTATTTTCTTATACTAACGGAGCTTACGAGTTTTCTGTTGAGTTTTGTGTTGTGAAGTTTTCAAGTTTTGGGTAAAGGTTCGATGGACTATGGAATAAGGAGTGGCAAGAGCGTAAGCTTGGGGATGCCCAAGGCACCCCAAGGTAATATTCAAGGACAACCAAGAGCCTAAGCTTGGGGATGCCCCGGAAGGCATCCCCTCTTTCGTCTTCATTCATCGGTAACTTTACTTGGAGCTATATTTTTATTCACCACATGATATGTGTTTTGCTTGGAGCGTCATTTTATTTTATTTTGTTTTGATTGCTGTTTGAATAAAGCACCCAAGATCTGAAATTCTTAAATGTTAGAGAGTCTTCACATAGTTACATAATTATTCAACTACTCATTGATCTTGACTTATATCTTTTGGAGTAGTTTGTCATTTGCTCTAGTGCTTCACTTATATCTTTTTAGAGCACGACGGTAGTTTTATTTTGAAGGAATTGATGAACTCTCATGCTTCACTTATATTATTTTGAGAGTCTTTTAGAACAGCATGGTAATTTGCTTTGGTTATAAAATTAGTCCTAATATGATGGGCATCCAAGATGGGTATAATAAAAACTTCCATATAGAGTGCATTGAATACTATGAGAAGTTTGATACTTGATGATTGTTTTGAGATATGAAGATGGTGATATTAGAGTCGTGCTAGTTGAGTAATTGTGAAATTGAGAAATACTTGTGTTGAGGTTTGCAAGTCCCGTAACATGCACGTATGGTAACCGTTGTGTGACAAATTTGAAGCATGAGGTGTTCTTTGATTGCCTTCCTTATGAGCGGCGGTCGGGGACGAGCGGTGGTCTTTTCCTACCAATCTATCCCCCTAGGAGCATGCGCGCAGTGCTTGGTTTTGATGACTTGTAGATTTTTGCAATAAGTATGTGAGTTCTTTATGACTAATGTTGAGTCCATGGATTATACGCACTCTCACCCTTCCATCATTGCTAGCCTCTTCGGTACCGTGCATTGCCCTTTCTCACCTAGAGAGTTGGTGCAAACTTCGCCGGTGCATCCAAACCCCGTGATATGATACGCTCTATCACACATAAGCCTCCTTATATCTTCCTCAAAACAGCCACCATACCTACTTATTATGGCATTTCCATAGCCATTCCGAGATATATTGCCATGCAACTTTCCACCGTTCCATTTATTATGACACGCTTCATCATTGTCATATTGCCTTGCATGATCATGTAGTTGACATCGTATTTGTGGCAAGGCCACCATGCATAATTTTCATACATGTCACTCTTATTTCATTGCCCATCCCGGTACACCGCCGGAGGCACTCATATAGAGGCATATTTTGTTCTAGTATCGAGTTGTAATCCTTGAGTTGTAAATAAATAGAAGTGTGATGATCATCATTATTAGAGCATTGTCCCAAAAAAAGAAAAAAGGCCAAATATATATAAAAAAGGAAAGGCCGAAAAAAGAAAAAAGGGAAAGGCCAAAAAAGGCCAAATAAAAAAGAAAAAAAAGAAGGCACAATGCTACTATCCTTTTTCCACACTTGTGCTTCAAAGTAGCACCATGATCTTCATGATAGAGAGTCTCTTATTTTGTCACTTTCATATACTAGTGGGAATTTTTCATTATAGAACTTGGCTTGTATATTCCAACAATGGGCTTCCTCAAATGCCCTAGGTCTTCGTGAGCAAGCAAGTTGGATGCACACCCACTTAGTTTCTTTTGTTGAGCTTTCATACATTTATAGCTCTAGTGCATCCATTGCATGACAATCCCTACTCCTCGCATTGACATCAATTGATGGGCATCTCCATAGCCCGTTGATTAGCCGCGTCAATGTGAGACTTTCTCCTTTTTTGTCTTCTCCACACAACTCCCATCATTATATTCTATTCCACCCATAGTGCTATGTCCATGCCTCACGCTCATGTATTGCGTGAAAGTTGAAAAAGTTTGAGAATACTAAAGTATGAAACAATTGCTTGGCTTGTCATTGGGTTGTGCATGATGAGATCATTTTGTGTGATGAAAATGAAGCATAGCCAAACTATATGATTTTGTAGGGATGAGCTTTCTTTGGCTATGTTATTTTGATAAGACATAATTGCTTGGTTAGTATGCTTGAAGTATTATTATTTTTATGTCAATATTAAATTTTTGTCATGAATCTTATGGATCTAAATATTCTTGCCACAATAAAGAAGATTACATTGATAAATATGTTAGGTAGCATTCCACATCAAAAATTCTGTTTTTATCATTTACCTACTCGAGGACGAGCAGGAATTAAGCTTGGGGATGCTTGCTACGTCTCCAAGGAATCTATAATTTTTTATTGTTCCATGCTATTATATTATCCATCTAGGATGTTTTATATGCATTTATATGCTATTTTATATGATTTTTGGGACTAACCTATTAACCTAGAGCCCAGTGACAGTTTCTGTTTTTCCTTGTTTTTGAGTATCACAGAAAAGGAATACCAAACGGAGTCCAATTGACATGCCAATTTTTGATGATTTTTTATGGACCAAAAGAAGCCCCAGAGTAAAAGAGTTGGGCCAGAAGAGTCCCAGGCTGTCCACGAGGGTGGGGGGCACGCCCTACCCCCCTGGGTGTGGGCCCCTATCTCGTGGAGGACTCGGAGACCCCCCCTGACGTGAGAACTACGCCAAAAATTCCTATAAATACAGAAACCTCTAGAAAATAACTGAGATCCGGAGTTCCGCCGCCGCAAGCCTCTGTAGCCACCAAAAACCAGTCGGGACCCTGTACCGGCACCCTGCCGGAGGGGGGATCCCTCACCGATGGCCATCTTCATCATCCCGGCGCTCTCCATGACGAGGAGGGAGTAGTTCACCCTCGGGGCTGAGGGTATGTACCAGTAGCTATGTGTTTGATCTCTCTCTCTCTCGTGTTCTTGATTTGGCACGATCTTGATGTATCGCGAGCTTTGCTATTATAGTTGGATCTTATGATGTTTCTCCCCCTCTACTCTCTTGTAATGGATTGAGTTTTCCCTTTGAAGTTATCTTATCGGATTGAGTCTTTAAGGATTTGAGAACATTTGATGTACGTCTTGCGTGGGATACCCGTGGTGACAATGGGGTATTCTATTGATCCACTTGATGTATGTTTTGGTGATCAACTTGCGGGTTTCGTGACCTTAGGAATCTATGCATAGGGGTTGGCACACGTTTTCGTCTTGACTCTCCGGTAGAAACTTTGGGGCACTCTTTGAAGTTCTTTGTGTTGGTTGAATAGATGAATCTGAGATTGTGTGATGCATATCGTATAACCATACCCACGGATACTTGAGGTGACATTGGAGTATCTAGGTGACATTAGGGTTTTGGTTGATTTGTGTCTTAAGGTGTTATTCTAGTACGAACTCTAGGATGGATTGAACGGAAAGAATAGCTTCGTGTTATTTTACTACGGACTCTTGAATAGATCGATCAGAAAGAATAACTTTGAGGTGGTTTCGTATCCTACAATAATTTCTTCGTTTGTTCTCCGCTATTAGTGACTTTGGAGTGACTCTTTGTTGCATGTTGAGGGACTATTATATGATCCAATTATGTTATTATTGTTGAGAGAACTTGCACTAGTGAAAGTATGAACCCTAGGCCTTGTTTCCTAGCATTGCAATACCATTTACGCTCATTTTTATCATTAGTTACCTTGCTGTTTTTATATTTTCAGATTACAAAAACCTATATCTACCATCCATATTGCACTTGTATCACCATCTCTTCGCCGAACTAGTGCACCTATACAATTTACCATTGTATTGGGTGTGTTGGGGACACAAGAGACTCTTTGTTATTTGGTTGCAGGGTTGTTTGAGAGAGACCATCTTCATCCTACGCCTCCCACGGATTGATAAACCTTAGGTCATCCACTTGAGGGAAATTTACTACTGTCCTACAAACCTCTGCACTTGGAGGCCCAACAATGTCTACAAGAAGAAGGTTGTGTAGTAGACTTCAACATGCTCCAGTGCATATAAACTGGTTGAAAAATCAAATCTGTGTCCTCGGGTGCATGCTTAGGTCCCATGCAAGAAATGGGAATGAATTTCGAACACCAGGGCACCGTTGATTGCCGGCAAAACATTGAGATGCCTAGTTTATAAATTCTAGTAAATCCAAAACTTGTCTGAAATTCATGAAACTTGGAATGCTATCATGGAGTGGCATCAACATGCCGTGGTACAAATTTTGTCCCATTTGGGGCAGGTTTGGGTATATGCTTCTCACAAGCCGGAGCTTCTCACAACAAGCATGATGGTTTTCGGTAGGGAACGTCCCACCTTTGGGGCCGAAATGATATCCATTGCCTCTTATTGCTTTCAAATTTTTCTCTCGTGTCAACATAGAACAACAGGAGTGTTGTGTGAATTTTTGTGATTTTTCGGGGTTCGTTTGGACATTTTTATGCATTAACTGAGTTTTCAATGCATTTTATGTGCATAATTCAAATTTGAACTGCATGCACATGCTCCAGTGCATATAAATTGGTTGAAAAATCAAATCTATGTCCTTGGGTGCATGCTTAGGTCCCATGCAAGAAATGGTAATGAATTTAAAACACCGGGGCACCGTTGATTGCTGGCAAAACTTTCAGATGCACCGGGGCACCGTTAAATCCAAAACTCGTCTGAAATTCTGGCATGCTATCATGGAGTGGCATCAACATGCCGTGGTACAAATTTTGTCCCATTTGGGGCAGGTTTGGGTATATGCTTCTCACAAACCGGAGTTTCTCACAACAAGCATGATGGTTTTCGGTAGGGAACGTCCCACCTTTGGGGACGAAACGATATCCATTGCCTCTTATTGCTTTCATTTTTATTCTCGTGTCAACATAGAACAACAGGAGTGTTGTGTGAAGTTTTGTGATTTTTCGGGTTCGTTTGGACAATTTATGCATTAATTGAGTTTTCAATGCATTTTATGTGCATAATTCAAATTTGAAGTACATGCACATGCTCTAGTGCATATAAGTTGGTTGAAAAATCAAATCTGTGTCCTTGGGTGCATGCTTAGGTCCCATGCAAGAAATGGGAATGAATTTCAAACACCGGGGCACCGTTGATTCCCGGCAAAACATTGAGATGCCTGGTTTTTAAATTCTAGTAAATCGAAAACTCGTCTGAAATTCATGAAACTTGGCATGCTATCATGGAGCAGCATCAACATGCCTTGGTACAAATTATGTCCCATTTGGGGCAGGTTTGGGTGTATGCTTCTCACAAATCGGAGCTTCTCAGAACAAGCATGATGGTTTTCGGTAGGGAATGTCCCACATTTGAGGATGAAACGATATCCATTGCCTCTTATTGCTTTCAATTTTTTTCTCATGTCAACATAGAACAACATGAGTGTTGTGCGAATTTTTGTGATTTTTCGGTAGGTAATGAATTTAAAACACCGGGGCACCGTTAAATCCAAAACTCGTCTGAAATTCTGGCATGCTATCATGGAGTGGCATCAACATGCCGTGGTACAAATTTTGTCCCATTTGGGGCAGGTTTGGGTATATGCTTCTCACAAACCGGAGTTTCTCACAATAAGCATGATGGTTTTCGGTAGGGAACGTCCCACCTTTGGGGACGAAACGATATCCATTGCCTCTTATTGCTTTCATTTTTATTCTCGTGTCAACATAGAACAACAGGAGTGTTGTGTGAAGTTTTGTGATTTTTCGGGTTCGTTTGGACAATTTATGCATTAATTGAGTTTTCAATGCATTTTATGTGCATAATTCAAATTTGAAGTACATGCACATGCTCTAGTGCATATAAGTTGGTTGAAAAATCAAATCTGTGTCCTTGGGTGCATGCTTAGGTCCCATGCAAGAAATGGGAATGAATTTCAAACACCGGGGCACCGTTGATTCCCGGCAAAACATTGAGATGCCTGGTTTTTAAATTCTAGTAAATCGAAAACTCGTCTGAAATTCATGAAACTTGGCATGCTATCATGGAGCAGCATCAACATGCCTTGGTACAAATTATGTCCCATTTGGGGCAGGTTTGGGTGTATGCTTCTCACAAACCGGAGCTTCTCAGAACAAGCATGATGGTTTTCGGTAGGGAATGTCCCACATTTGAGGATGAAACGATATCCATTGCCTCTTATTGCTTTCAATTTTTTTCTCATGTCAACATAGAACAACATGAGTGTTGTGCGAATTTTTGTGATTTTTCGGGGTTCGTTTGGACATTTTTATGCATTAACTGAGTATTCAATGCATTTTATTTGCATAATTCAAATTTGAACTACATGCACATGCTCCAGTGCATATAAATTGGTTGAAAAATCAAATCTGTGTCCTTGGGTGCATGCTTAGGTCCCATGCAAGAAATGGGAATGAATTTCAAACACCGGGGAACCGTTGATTGCCGGCAAAACATTGAGATGCCTGGTTTTTAAATTCTAGTAAATCGAAAACACGTCCTAAATTCATGAAACTTGGCATGCTATCATGGAGCGGCATAAACATGACGTGGTACAAATTTTGTCCCATTTGGGGCAGGTTTGGGTATATGCTTCTCACAAACCGGAGCTTCTCAGAACAAGCATGATGGTTTTTGGTAGGGAACGTCCCACCTTTGGGGACGAAACGATATCCATTGCCTCTTATTACTTTCAAATTTTTTTCTCGTGTCAACATAGAACAACATGAGTGTTGTGTGAATTTTTGTTATTTTTCGGGGTTCGTTTGGACATTTGTATGCATTAACTGAGTTTTCAATGCATTTTATGTGCATAATTCAAATTTGAAGTACATGCACATGCTCTAGTGCATATAAATTGGTTGAAAAGTCAAATCTGTGTCCTTGGGTGCATGCTTAGGTCCCATACAAGAAATGGGAATGAATTTGAAACACCGGGGCACAGTTGATTGCCGGCAAAACATTGAGATGCCTGGTTTTTAAATTCTAGTAAATCGAAAACTCGTCTTAAATTCATGAAACGTGACATCCTATCATGGAGCGGCATAAACATGCCGTGGTACAAATTTTGTCCCATTTGGGGCAGGTTTGGGTATATGCTTCTCACAAACCGGAGCTTCTCACAACAAGCATGATGGTTTTCGGTAGGGAACGTCCCACCTTTGGGGACGAAACGATCTCCATTGCCTCTTATTGCTTTCAATTTTTTTTCTCGTGTCAACATAGAACAACATGAGTGTTGTCGGAGTAAATGGCCACGGGTAGCCAAACCGACTCCCCCTGGCTCTTCGAAAAAATTATCAGGCCATTCAAGCCTTCAAGCATACAAAGCATAGGGCCGCTTTCCCCTGGCCGGCTATCCCCAGGGCCGACTCCCAGAAGGCGACCCAGCCTCAGAAACCTCCCCCAAGAAAGATACGAGATAGCCGACTCAGGGAGCCGGCCCCAGGAGGACCGACTCCCAGAAGCCGGCCATGAAGAAAGCCGGCTCCCAGAAGCCGGCCAAGACTGCACCCACTAAGACTGTACCCATATAACGGCGATAGGATGGGGTGTGGCCACAGTACAGCCCACTACCCCTGAATCCCGGAACAGGCATGGCCACAGGGCGCCGTACGGGCCAGCCATCCCCCGTACGGCACGGCACTGTAGCCGTGTTGGCCTCGATGTCACCCACGATAGGCACCAGTACGGCCCGTAGGCGGCGGGCCCCTTTTGCTAGAGAGACACCCGAAGGCGGCCTGGCCTCCTCTAGTCGGCCAGGAATGTGGCCGGCTCCCAATAGCCGGCTACCTCCCTCCCTCGAAACATGTGCCTCATTAAGGAGATAAGACAAGGTAAGGCTAAAGTGAGAGCCCGCAAGGCGGCGACACTGTAGCCACGCTTAGCTCAAAAAAGCTCTCGTCATCAGAGGCGAGCTAACAGTAACCAGCCGCTGACAAAGCCCCCAATAGGTGGGGCTGGCCTGTCGGCCAAGAGGCTGGCAGCCGGCGGGACCCACCAGTCGGCGGGCCCCAATGACCGGCGGAGAAGCCGGCGAGCATAGACGCTGACAGCTGGGACCCGCACCCAGCCGGATTACCATTGTACCCCTGGGGGTAGGCCTATATAAACCCCATGGGGCACCCATGCAAAGGGTGGATCTCATAGAATTCCGCACACCATCTAGAGAGAAAAGGAGAGCTAGCCTCGCCCTTCTTCTTCCTCTAGCCAAACAGCTCAAGGAGCGCTTGTAGCTACTACTATTGATCTAGTGATCATGCGGAGACCCCGCAGAGCAGGACTAGGGGTGTTATCTCCACGGAGAGCCCCGAACCTGGGTAAGATCCGCCGGCGTGCATGTCTTCGCCTCATCCCGTTTCCAGGCACCGGCGATGTTTTACTGGCTCCCACAATGATAAGCCACCCGTTGGCATATGTCGCACCTACCACCCGACATTTGGCACCCACCGTGGGGCTAGGTGCACCGTCGTCCGGAGACCTGTTCTGGACGGGAACCCTTTTTCTCCCCCGTGAGCGCAGCCAGCCTGCTACGCCCGACAGCGCTTGCCCCAATGCGCTGCAAGGCGTCGACGACGCCTGCGCAGCAAGCTGCCTCGCCGATCTTCTTGGCGAGACTCGCATCTCCGACGAGCCCGCGTCCGACGCGGGCACGGACTACCCCGAGAGCCGCCTCGTCAGCCTCCTCGACCAGCTTCACGTCTCCAGCGAGCTTGCTGTAGACTTGGAGTCGGTCGGCTCCACCGACCCGATGCTTGTCGACTCCGACACAACATCGTTCGACGCCTATCCCTCCGACGTGGTAGTCTTCGATGACCCTCTCCCTCAAGCTGACAGCGGAAGCAGCGCTGCCACTGAGGTGCTGGTCATCAGCCACGTCGCCGACTCGGGCGAGAATGCCCACGACGCCCTACAAGCGGCGATGCATGACTTGTCCGTCCCCATCCCGGCCGACGCCGACACCGAGACCCTGGAGGAACGCCGCCTCGCCCTCATCGCGGAGGGCCAGAAGATAGCCTCCATGAGACGCCTCACCGAGGCCCACCAGCGCGAAGTCGACCGCGCCGCTTTTGGTACGCCGCCTCATGACGGGCCGAGCCGAGCCGGCCTCATCAAGAAGCGCGGCGCGGCCCTCGCCAGCATGCTGGGGGCAGACCGCCCCGTCTACGCCACACCGCTTGAGAATCTGCGAGCCGCGCAGGAAGCCGCCGAAGAGCTGAATGGGCTGGGGGCTGATGAGCTCCCCTACATGACAAGGCGCATCCAGCAGCTGATCGATGCGGCCGCAGAACGGCATGAAGCCGGCGCCCGCGCTGAGAGTCCTCCCCCACGCCGAGAGCACGCTGCGACATCCCGATCGCCGACTGTGAACGGCGCCCGCACAAGAAAAAGACAAGGAGCCGGCTGCTAGCCGCAGCCGGAGTCGAATCACCATCGAGCGCGACGCGGAAGGCCACCCTCGAGCAGTGGAGCGCCAAGGCAATCCGCCTCCTCCCCCGCCTCGTGGGGAGAGATGTCCCACTCCGCCGCCTGTCACGCATCCGACTCTCGGTGGCCGACTAGGCCACTGCGAGGGAGTCGGTGAGAACGATGCCCGCCACCGGATCGACCGCCTAGCTCGATCCCTGGCGCTAGAAGAAGAAGACGATGTCGGCCCGCCATGCTTTGGCCCCCGCATCCGCAACGAGCCCTTACCCAAAGGGTTCTCGCTCCCCAGAGACACGCCCAAGTACGACGGCTCTGTGAATCCGGAAGATTGGCTCATCGACTACTCTACCGCTGTCAGCATAGCGAACGGCAACAGGCGCGTAGCCGTGAAGTACGTCCCTCTCATGCTGCAAGGCACGGCACGCACCTGGCTCAACAGCCTAAAGCCCTACAGCGTCAACAGTTGGCTGGACTTCACGGAAGTCTTCGTCCGCAATTTCACCAGCACGTACAAGCGGCCTCCCAAGCCCCGCCAGCTCTCCTTATGTGCCCAAGGGCCGAGCGAGTCGACCCGCGACTACCTCACGCGGTGGGCCGAACTCCGCAACTCCTGCAAGGGGGTGCACGAGGTTCAAGCCATCGAATACTTCACCGCCGGGTGCCGAGAGGGCACCCTCCTCAAGCACCGACTCCTCTGCGATGAGCCGGCTACCCTCGACGAGCTGCTGGTCATTGCAGACAAGTACGCAACAGCCGACTCCTCGATGAAGACCGAGCTCCGAGTGGACGCCTCTGGGAAGGTGCTCGCTCCGGCTCCTAAGACGCCAGCTGGCGACTCCAATCGGCGCCCCTACCAAAACGACCACAAGCGCAAGGCCCCTATGCCGCCTTCCACCAGTCGGCAGGTGGCCACAGTCGAAGATGAGCAGCACGAAGAACGGCCCGCTCCCAAGAAGAAGGGCGGCAGGCCGGCTTGGCAGCCGACCTTCTCCTACGAGCAGATTCTCGATGCCCCCTGCAAGTTCCACAGCGGCGCGAAGCCGTCCGACCACACGACCCGAAAGTGCCACTGGCTCACCCGGATTTCCAAGGGCGAGGGGCTGGTGCCGCCTCCGCCTCCCGGCCCGCCGCCTCCAGCCCCCCAGCAGCCGGCTGCTCGACCAGCAGTCGGAGCCATTCAAGATGAGTTCCCTGATGAGCACGCCGCCTACGTCGTCTTCATGAGCCAGGTTGAAGACAAGCGCAGCCGGCGCCGACAGCACCAAGAGGTCAATGCAGTCGCCTCCAGCAGCCCCGAGTTCATGCATTAGTCCGAAAGGCCTATCAACTGGAGACGGGCCGATCACCCAGCGTGATGCCGTCCCCTGGCTCCTACGCATTGGTGTTGGATGTCACCCTCGCAACGGAGAGGCGGGCTGCCCGATTCTCCCGCGTTCTGATTGATGGCGGAAGCAGTATCAACATACTGTACCGCGACACCATGGAGAAGTTGAACCTCAAGGCGAAGCAGCTCATGCCAAGCCGGACCGTGTTCCATGGCATCGTACCCGGCCTGTCCTGTTCCCCGATCAGCAAGATCAAGATGGATGTTCTCTTCGGAGACAAGGATCACTTTCGCCGAGAAGCAATCTGGTTCGAGGTAGTGGATCTGGAAAGCCCTTACCACGCCTTGCTTGGCCGACCTGCTCTGGCCAAGTTCATGGCTGTGCCCCACTACGCCTACCTGAAGATTAAGATGCCAAGCTCGAAGGGGATCATCACTGTAGCCGGCGACTACAAGAAGTCCATCAAGTGCGCTCCAGCCAGCAGCCGGCTGGCCGAGTCCCTCGTAGTGGCAGAAGAGAAGAAGATGCTGGAGCGAGTTGTGGCCATGGCCGGCAAGCAGCCGGCCTTGTCCCCCAACAGCAAGGAATATGATGCGCAGGGCTCCTTCCAGCCGGCCAAGGAGACGACGAAGATACCTCTGGACCCGGAGAACCCGGAGAGGTTTGCAGTCATTGGTGCAAACCTGGACAGTAAATAGGAAGGCGAGCTCGTCGACTTCCTCCGTGAGAATCGAGACATCTTTGCATGGTCCCCAAAGGACATGCCGGGTGTTCCGAAGGATTTCGCCGAGCACAAGTTACACTTCCGAGCGGACGTGAAGCCGGTCAAGCAGCGAAGAGAAGAGAAGAATCGTAGGAGAAGAAATAGCCCGGCTCCTTGCCGCCGGCTTTATTATGGAAGTGTTTTTCCCAGAGTGGCTTGCCAACCCAGTCTTGTTGTTGAAGAAGAACAACAAATGGCGTATGTGTATAGACTACACTAGCCTCAACAAGGCCTGCCCCAAAGATCCGTTTGCTCTGCCATGGATTGATCAAGTAATAGACTCCACAGCCGGATGCGAGCTCTTGAGTTTCTTGGATGCCTACTCAGGATACCACCAGATTAAGTTGGACCCAGCAGACCGCCTGAAGACCGCCTTCATCACACCACTCGGAGCTTTCTGTTACCTGACTATGACATTCGGCTTGAGGAATGCCGGTGCCACTTTTCAGCGTTGCATGCAGAAATGCCTCCTCAAGCAACTCGGCAGAAATGCCCACGTCTACATAGATGATATTGTGGTGAAGACAGAGAAGCGCGGCACCCTGCTGGAAGACCTCAAAGAAACATTTGCCAACTTGCGCCGATTCCAGGTCAAGCTCAACCTCGAGAAATGCGTGTTCGGAGTACCAGCCGGCCAGCTTCTAGGCTTTCTGGTCTCCGAACGCGGCATTGAGTGCAACCCTGTGAAGATCAAGGCCATTGAGAGAATGGAGATTCCCACCAAGTTGCGAGATGTGCAAAAGTTCACCGGGTGCCTGGCCTCTCTAAACCGCTTTATCAGCCGGCTAGGAGAGAAGGCTCTCCCCCTGTACCGACTCATGAAGAAATCCACTCATTTCGAGTGGAATGACCAAGCAGACCAAGCCTTCCATGAGTTGAAGAAGATGCTAACCACTCCACCTGTCCTGGCGACACCGACTGAGAAGGAGCCCATGCTCCTCTACATTGCCGCAACTAGCCGAGTGGTCAGTACAGTCATCGTGGTCCAGCACCCAGAGGAAGGCCGAGCCCAGCTAGTCCAGAGGCCGGTATATTACCTAAGCGAAGTACTGTCCAGCTCAAAGCAAAACTACCCACACTACCAGAAGATGTGCTATGGAGTGTACTTCGCCGCCAAGAAACTGAAGCCCTACTTTCAAGAGCATCCCATCACGGTCGTATGCACCGCCCCGCTTGCCGAGATCATAGGCAGTCGGGATGCATCCGGCCGGGTGGCTAAATGGGCCATTGCGTTGGCGCCTTACACAATCTTCTACCAGCCCCGCACCGCCATCAAGTCCCAAGCATTGGCCGACTTCCTCGTCGACTGGGCCGAGACCCAGTACCTACCGCCGGCTCCCGACTCTACTCATTGGCGGATGCACTTCGACGGGTCCAAGATGCGCACCGGCTTGGGAGCCGGCATCGTCCTCACCTCTCCCAAAGGCGACAAGCTCAGATACACGCTGCAAATCTACTTTGCCGCCTCCAACAACGTGGCTGAATACGAGGCGCTCATACACGGGCTCCGGCTAGCCAAAGAGCTCGGCATACGCCGATTCCTGTGTTATGGCGACTCAGACTTGGTGGTCCAGCAGTCATCTGGCGACTGGGACGCCAAGGATGCAAACATGGCGAGCTATCGATTCCTCGTCCAGCAGATCAGTGGGTACTTTGAAGGGTGCGAGTTCCTTCACGTGCCACGGGCCGACAACGACCAAGCAGATGCCCTGGCACGGATCGGCTCCACCCGACAGGCTATACCAACCGGTGTCTCTCTCCAGTGCCTCCTCAAACCGTCTATCAAGCCGTCTCCAGAATTGGACTCTATCTTCGTACCGCCCGCCCCCGATGTAGCCGGATCTGACTGGAGGAACCCAGCAGGCGTCTCGGGGACTTCGACAAGCGGCCCGGGGACTGTCGTAGTCGCACCTGTCTCGGGGACTTCAGAACCCGGCCCGGGGACTGCAGCAGTCGGCCCGGGGACTGCAGCGGCACAAGAAGCGGTGGTCGACTCCAACTCTCCATCACCCAACCCACCCACCCGAGTCACAGTGGCCGTACTAACAGTAGAAGAAGTCACAGCTCCATCATGGGCACAGCCCATCCTCAACTTCCTAGTCAACAGAGAGCTGCCGACTGATGAGATCTCGGCAAGACTAGTGCAACGCCGAGCCGGAGCATATGCAATAATAAACAAAGAACTTGTCAAGCGCAGCGTCACTGGAGTCTTCCAGCGCTGCGTCGAGCCAGAGAAGGGTGTAGCAATCCTCAAGGATATCCACCAAGGCGAATGCGGCCACCACGCAGCCTCAAGATCACTTGTGGCCAAAGCTTTCTGCCATGGTTTCTTCTGGCCGACTGCTTTGGAAGATGCCAAAGAGATAGTCAAATGCTGCAAAGGATGCCAAGTCTTCAGTTCCAAGCAACACCTGCCGGCTTCCGCACTCAAGACCATCCCCCTCACCTGGCCCTTTGCCGTCTGGGGGCTGGACATGGTGGGCCCATTCAAGACAGCCCGCGGCGGCTTGACACATCTGCTTGTCTCCGTGGACAAATTTACCAAGTGGATCGAAGCGAAGCCGATCAAGAAGCTGAACGGGCCGACTGACGTGACATTCATTGCCGACATCACTACTCGGTATGGCGTGCCGCACAGCATCATCACCGACAACGGCACAAACTTTGCCAAGGGAGCACTGGCACGTTTCTGCGCGACACAGGGCATCCGACTGGACTTAGCGTCCGTTCCCCACCCGTAGTCAAACGGCCAGGTCGAGCGAGCAAACGGCCTCATCCTCTTCGGCATCAAGCCCCGACTGGTCGTACCACTGGAGCACTCGGCCGGCTGCTGGCTCGACGAGCTGCTGACTGTCCTCTGGAGTCTGCGTACTACCCCAAACAAGTCAACCGGCTTCACTCCGTTCTTCCTTGTATATGGTGCCGAGGCTGTCATCCCAGCTGACATCGAGTTCGACTCACCTCGGGTCACCATGTACACGGAGGCGGAGGCCAAGGAAGCGCGAGAAGACGGCGTCGACCTGCTGGAAGAAGGCCGGCTGTTAGTACTCAGCCGGTCCGCCATCTACCAGCAGGGTTTGCGCCGTTACCACAACCGGAAGGTCAAGCCAAGATCCTTCCAAGAGGGCGACCTTGTGCTTCGGCTGATCCAGCGAACAGCCGGCCAGCACAAGCTCTCGGCCCTTTCGTCGTCAGCAAGGCACTAGGCAACGACTCCTACTACCTGATTGACGCACAAAAACCAAGAGCACGCAAGAGGGATGATTCTGGCAAGGAGTCGGAATGACCATGGAACGCAAACCTCCTGAGAAGATTTTACAGTTGAAAGCAGTATGTATCATGCTACCGTTTTTATTAAATATGAGACAAACGGGCCCCCCGAGGCGCACTCGGGGACTGCCCTCCTTTATCTATGAATGACGAGTGTCATACTCATGAATGTATTATTACATTTGATTTTCTGTCTGGCACCGGGTTCGACTAGTCGGCCCGGGGACTGGCCGCCTTAAGTTATATTAAAAGTTCTACCTGAAGTCAGACAAGTAGTGTGCCGGCACCCGAGCCCTCTCTTGTTGAAAGTCGCAGCTCGAAGAACCGACTGTCCGACTGGCAAGAGCCAAAGGCAGAAAGGATGCACACACGAAAAACGGCTAAGGACTAACGAACTTATCTAACGCAAAGATGGCCTCCAACCACGCCTACCGGCTGTCAAAACAGCCGGCTGGCCGGCCTCCCAGTCACTTCGCTATAATCCAACAAAGCTAGAGTACTTGCCCTCCCAACTGGCCAAGCACTTCTCCAGCCACAGATTGCAGAGTAGCTGTCCGGCTGGGAAGGCGGCAACCAAGGGAGGGCGGCAAAGAAAACAGCCGAAGGATGAAAAGCAAAGAACAAGGGAAAGCCAAACACATGCATAATTATATTTACACATAAGGCCCCCAACAGGCCGGCAGTCAATATAGTTCGAATACACCCCCAGTGGGTGGAATTGTGCAAACTTAACAAAATACTGTTCCAAGAGTGGTAAAACAGGAAAGTAGAGGCAGCAGACTAGACTAAGGGCGCAGCAGGGGAGCCGGGCTGGTTGGTGGAGACGGCGCCACCGACTGGAGGAGTGGCCGGCTGGCGGGTCTCGGCTTGATCATCGCCGGCTGCAGGCGGTGCACCCGCGCGTGCCTTGTTGCTGGAGACACGGTCTAGCTGAGGCTGACCGGCCACTCCACCATCTGGCGCGGCGTCTTCACCCTCCTCCTCCTCCTCCCCCTCGTCGCTGGAGTCGATCTCCTCTGCCGAGTCCTCGCCATCTGCCGGGGTCAGCCCAAACCACTCCTCCGGCTGGGCAACGCCGTTGTCGTCCACCTCAGGACCGAAGGCGCTGGTGTCGGTGTAGTCGGCAATCGCCGAAGCCCGCTGGATGATAGCCGGCCGCGCCGGCTCCAGCTCCGTGTCGGCCTCCTGCCGCCAGGTGGCCAGCTGGTCCAGACTCAGCTCAGGATACCAGGCCTTGACGAACTCCAGCGCCCGCCTGGCGCCGGACCGAGCCGCAGAAGCCTTCCAGGCCTCGATGCGGCCGACCGCCACCTCCAGCCAGTCGGCAGTCCGACTGGGGGTGCGGGGAATCACCTCACCAGGCCAGAGAGCGGCCAACACCTGCGCCCCAACACGCTGAAGCCGGCGGAGCATGCGGTGAGCCGGCTGGAGGCGGGCTAGAATCGCCAAGAGCTGCTCCTCCAGCGACCGGCGAGCGTTCGGCGTGATCTCGGCGCCAGCCTGCCTTTGTGCCTCGCGGTGGGCCTCGACCTGGTTGGCGGCAGTAGAGTAGCCAGGGAAGTACTCTGCGCAAGAAAGAAAGAAAAAAGAAGAGAAAAACACCAAGTCAGAAAATGAGCCAAACGGCAAGTGGCAAGCAAGGACGAAGAAGAGGGCGGCCTACCGTCAACCAAGTCTTCGATCTGGCCGTAGTCGTTGGTCAGCGACTGCCTCGCTTCGTCCCAGCTTGCCACCTCTGTCTCATATTCGGCTTGGCGGGCGGCCTCGCTGTCTTGCACCGCCTTCAGGGCCGCCTTGTGGCTCTTCTCCTGGTCGGCCAACCTCTTGACCAGGCGGTCACGCTCCTGGGCCAAGGCGTCAAACTCGGCCTCCTTGGCACGAAGGGCGGCTTGGGTCCCACCCAGCTGCTCCCTCAGACTGGCGTTGGCCGCTGCAGGGATGGCGGAAAAGAAAGAAGCAATAAGGAAGAAGTCGTCAAGGAAGATCCGACCCGACTGCTCAGCAGTCGGCCCGAATCTCGGGGACTACACCCAGTGGGTGCGCTGACACGCCCCCACGTGAGATAAAATACGAAGCACTCACCCCAGCTCTCAGATAGATCAGCATTCTTCTGGGTCAGCTCCCGAGCCTGGGAGTTGAAGGCAGCCGCGCGGAGGTTGTGGTAGTCCTGCAAGTCAGGCAGAGGAGCGAATGAGAACAAGATAGCAAAACAAAGCCCGCTAAGAAGTTCCAAGCCGCCTGCTCAGCAGCCGACTCGGAACTCGGGGACTACACCCAGTGGGTGCGCTGACGCGCCCCCATGGAAGAAACCAAGATCAAAAAAGCAAAAATAGGAAGACTAACCCGAATGGCCGCTCGCGTCGCAAGGAACTCGTCATTGTATTTCCTCAGCGCCGCAGCCTGGGACTGAAACCGGTTCCGGACTTCCTGCGCCGCCACGTTCACCACGACCGTCCCTCCACTCGGCGTCCACCCCGAGCTGACGCTGGCCGCCTCCACGTCCCGGGCCGACGAGCCGGAGCCCGCGGCCTTCTGCGGGTCCGATGCGGCCTTCCCCGCGCGCTGGCGCGATGGCGACTGGACCACCAGGTCCGTCCTCATGGCCGGTTCGCCCCCGGCCGATTGCACAGGAGGCACGTTAGGCTGGCTGCCTTGAGCCGCCCCAGTCGGCGGTGCCGGTGCCGCCTCCCTCTCCGGGACGACGACGTCGTCCTCCCTCTCCAACCCCGACTGGTCGCCGCCGGCTTCCTCCGGCGGGGGCTCCGGGACCTCGGGCGCCGCGACACGCAGAGGGGTGACGAGCTAGGCCCCCTCCGCTGTTGCCGCGGCCGCAGCCTCCGCTTGGGCCTTGGCCGCTGCGTCGGCACGCGCCTTCGCCGCCTCCTCCTCCTCCAGGGCCACTTTGGCGGCAGCCGCCCTCAACTCCTCCGCCTCCCGCGCGTTTCGCTTCGTCGCCGCCTGAAGCTCGGCGCGGGGGTCCACGCGACGGGTGCTCCCGGGTCCTCCCGGCGATCCAACGACGAAGGCGGCAGCAACCCGCTCAAGCAAAAGCGGAGCCCTAATTTTCGAGAAAGGACAAGGATTCAGAAATCACTAAGAAAAAAGAAGAAAGAATGTACAAAGGAATATACACTTACGCCGACACCATCTGCGGCTGCTTCACCGCCTTGCGGAAGCGGGCCGCCTTCGCGGCCGTTTCATCCCGCCTGGTCGCCGCTGCCCCGCCCTTGGGCTTCTTCGGCCGACTGCCGAACAAGCCCGACGCGGCAAGGCGCTTCTGCCCGCCGCCCCGAACAGGCGGCGCGGCGGAGGAACCCGCGTCGTGGCCGGACGCCGACTGGCGGCGTGGGACGATTTCTGCCTCGTTGTCATCCGGCCAGTCGTCGAAGCTGGCTCCAAGCCCGGAGCCGCTTGCTTCGCCGCCGGCTTCGCCGCCACCCGCCTCGGTGTTTTCATCCATGGCGGCCGCCCCCAAGTCATGGTCTTCCAGGTCATGCTCCGCCCGGTCGGGGAGGAATCGGCGCTCCGCCTCCGACCCGGCTGCAGGCCGAAGGAGAGCGCTCTGCCAAGACGTGCCGACTGGTCAGAGTCGGCCAAGAGGAACTCGGCGACAAAACTAAGAGAAGAAAGGGAAAAAGAGAACATACCATGGGCGGAGGATGTGCACGGGAATATGGCTCCTTGCCAAACCGCCACTCTACGGAGAGCTTGCAGTTCGCAAGATAATTCACCATATGGGCCACCTCGTCGTGCGGCATGCCTTGGTGCACATCCGACTTGGATCGAGTTGGCCGCTCATCTGACAAATCAGGTGAGGGCGGCTCTGAAGCGGAAGCACCCGGCGCGCGACGAAGGCGGCCAGCAAGTCGGACCCAGTCAGGCCCTTCGACTAGATCATCACCCGCAGTCGGGCGACGGCCGCGGCTCCAGCCTGCGACAGCGTCACAGCCCGATATGACCACTGGGGCCGCCGCCCAGCCGGCGGGCCGGCTACGTAAGCCGGCAGGTTGACGTAGTCGCCTTGTGGGGCGACATTCTTCACGTAGAAATATGACTTCTGCCAGAGCTTCATCGACTGGATTAACGTGATGACGGGGAAGGGTTGTCGGCCGCCGGCCTCCGCATCGCGATGAAGGCGCCGCTCTGGGCCGGCACGCCCTGCATGCGGGTACCCAGCTTAGATTGGAAGAACTCCCCCCAGAGCTCGAGGGTGGGGAGAACGCCAAGAAAGCCTTCGCACAAGGTGACGAAGGCGGACAGCAGCACCACCGTGTTCGAAGTGAGGTGGTGCAGCTGGAGTTGATAGAAGTCGAGGAAGGAGCGAAAGAAAGCGCTCGCCGGCAAGCCGAGGCCGCACAAGAAGTGCGAGCGGAAGATTACCTGCTCGCCTTCCTCCGGCGCCGGCGTGATCTCCTTCGCAGGCGCGAGACGGACCCGCACCTGGTCCGCGCCGGGCAACCGCCGCGTCTTGCGGAGGAACTCGATGTGGTCCATATGGACGTTAGAGCCGTCCCAGTCCCCGCCGTACTGCATGGTGGCGAGAAGCTAACAAGGAAGAGTGCGGCGGCAGAGAAAGCACGGCCCTGCGGCGGCAAAGCTGCGGGGCAGAGTGAAGATTGGTGGGACGGCGCGGCGGCGAGGCGCTGCTGCGAGGGAAGCAGGAGGAAGAAGATGTCGGAGAGGAGAGGAGCGTGCGAGCGTTTGCCGCTTCCCCTCCTCACCCTACTTATAGCCTCGTGCGGCGAAGCCGAGGAGGCGGGGCGTGGGGAGGAACGTGGGATTAACTGCGCCCACGCCCCCACGTCCCGTGATTATTGCGCCCTAACGGTGTGCGGAAACCGCCGCCGGAAGACGTGCGGACAACTTTGGGCCACAAAGAATCCGCACCTGGGCCTAGGCGTAGGAGTGGTGGGCCCTCGGCCTGCGGCGACGTCTTGTCGCGCGCGTGGGATGGCAGGCTCTTTTCAGCCAAGGGACGCCACGTGGTTCGCAGGCGGCAAGCGGCTGACCCGCGGCCTGGTGCACGCGCCAACAGACTCCCGCCTTCCGACTTTAAATTTTTTTCGCCAAGACGGCGCGCCCAACCGAAGCCGGCTCCCAGCTGCTGGCTCGTCAAGATAAGAAGCTGACCGAGCTTCTCGACCTCCTCTCAGCCTTGAAGCCCAACCAGCTTCGGGGACTACTGTCGGAGTAAATGGCCACGGGTAGCCAAACCGACTCCCCCTGGCTCTTCGAAAAAATTATCAGGCCATTCAAGCCTTCAAGCATACAAAGCATAGGGCCGCCTTCCCCCGGCCGGCTATCCCCAGGGCCGACTCCCAGAAGGCGACCCAGCCTCAGAAACCTCCCCCAAGAAAGATACGAGATAGCCGACTCAGGGAGCCGGCCCCAAGAGGACCGACTCCCAGAAGCCGGCCATGAAGAAAGGCGACTCCCAGAAGCCGGCCATGAAGAAAGCCGGCTCCCAGAAGCCGGCCAAGACTGCACCCACTAAGACTGTACCCACATAACGGCGATAGGATGGGGTGTGGCCACAGTACATCCCACTACCCCCGAATCCCGGAACAGGCATGGCCACAGGGCGCCGTACGGGCCAGCCATCCCCCGTCCGGCGCGGCACTGTAGCCGTGTTGGCCTCGATGTCACCCACGACAGGCGCCAGTACGGCCCGTAGGCGGCGGGCCCCTTTTGCCAGAGAGACACCCGAAGGAGGCCTGGCCTCCTCTAGTCGGCCAGGAATGTCGCCGGCTCCCAATAGCCGGCTACCTCCCTCCCTCGAAACATGTGCCTCATTAAGGAGACAAGACGAGGTAAGGCTACAGTGAGAGCCCGCAAGGCGGCGACACTATAGCCACGCTTACGTCAACGAAGCTCTCGTCATCAGAGGCGAGGCAACAGTAACCAGCCGCCGACAAAGCCCCCAAGAGGTGGGGCCGGCCTGTCAGCCAAGAGGCCGGCAGCCGGCGGGACCCACCAGTCGGCGGGCCCCAATGACCGGCGGGACCCACCAGTCGGCGGGCTCCAATGACCGGCGGAGAAGCCGGCAAGCATAGACGCTGACAGCTGGGACCCGCGCCCAGCCAGATTACCATTGTACCCATGGGGGTAGGCCTATATAAACCCCCCGGGGCACCCATGCAAAGGGTGGATCTCATAGAATTCCGCACACCATCTAGAGAGAAAAGGAGAGCTAGCCTCGCCCTTCTTCTTCCTCTAGCCAAACAGCTCAAGGAGCACTTGTAGCTACTTGTATTGATCTAGTGATCATGCGGAGACCCCGCAGAGTAGGACTAGGGGTGTTATCTCCACGGAGAGCCCCGAACCTGGGTAAGATCCGCCGGCGTGCATGTCTTCGCCTCATCCTGTTTCCAGGCACCTGCGATGTTTTACTGGCTCCCACAATGATAAGCCACTCGTTGGCATATGTCGCACCTACCACCCGACAAGTGCTGTGTGACTTTTTGTGATTTTGGGGGTTCGTTTGGACATTTTTATGCATTAACTGAGTTTTCAATGAATTTTATGTGCATAATTCAAATTTGAACTACATGCACATGCTCCAGTGCATATAAATTGGTTGAAAAATCAAATCTGTGTCCTTGGGTGCATGCTTAGGTCCCATGCAAGAAATGGGCATGAATTTCAAACACCGGGGAACCGTTGAATGCCGGCGAAACATTGAGATGCCTGGTTTTTAAATTCTAGTAAATCCAAAATTCTGTTAACCATTCATGTGACGCCACATGTCTTGGTTTTAATGGCTATAGGAGGTGCCGTGCGGACAGCTGCTTGACCTTGACTGAACGGGAGGCGTGCGAGCACCATCCGGTGCTCAGGCTGACCGAGAGGCGTGCAAGCTGTCCTCGAGTGCGCAGGCTCACCAGGAAGTGTGCGAGCTGTACGCTGCACAGGCTCACTGGGAAGCGAGCCCTTTGATTTCCATGGCAACCCGCCTTGCTCGCGTCCTCTCCATTAATGGCGCCCAAGTCGCAGTTTAATTCTCTTTTTAAATATAAAACACTCATCGCAAACGTTTTAGTTAGAACACCCGTATGCAAACCGACAGCTTCCCCAGGAAGCCAAGAGAAAATGTGCCGAGCAGGATTTTCTGCAGCTCTTGATCGCAAACGATTTAGATAGAACACCCGTATGCAAAGTGAGAGCAGCGCATGATTTGTCCATCCCTTCAACGCAAACGGTTGTTCTGGATGACCCGTGTGCAACCACGTACAAACAATTTGGTAACATTTGCATCTGTCATATTGGGTATGTTGCCATTTGTCAAACTGGAAAGGTTTACATTTGTTGATCTAGTAACGTTGCCATTTGTCAATCCTTGTAACACTACAATTTGTCAAAATATGCAGCTAGAAATCATTAGCACTATGTAATTTTTGCAACTAAAATTCAGCAATTAAGCATAGATTTCATTCATAGATTAAGCAGTCATTCTTAATTTATACAAACAATTCAACTCGACAGCTGAATCGACCAAACTTCTCCCCAATTGTTGCCAACCATGTACTGAAATAGCTAGTTCAACTATATATACTAGCTAATTTTAAGTATGTTGTACAGTTCGACCACACATCTATAGTCAGATGAACTGAACAAAATAGCCCCTAAATACTACTACTACCACGGAGGGGCTTTGTGCTACTTCCGGTAGTCTCTCCTCTGCCGAGCGCACTCAGTAAGAGGCAGAGGAGGAGGAGGAGCCTACCGACGAGCTGGACAAATGCAATACGGTGCCTGCCGCTGCTGCACGTTCAGCGACGCTCGCCAGCTCGAACGCCCACTGCCGCTCCATACGATCCCTCTCGAAGCGGCAGGACTACTCGTAGATCTCCTGATTCCTCGCCTCTGTGTTGGCGTGTGCTGCGGCCACAGCTGCGGTAAGGCTCTTTGCGTGCTCGACGAGGCGCTCCTCCTCTTCCCGCAGGAACTCGACGTAGCGCGCAAGGTCGCTGACGCACGTGCGGGCCTCCACCTCCGCCCCCCTCCTTCGGGCGGCGGTGGCGGAGCGGGTGATGATCCCGGCGGTCGATGGTGGGCTGGCGGCCACAGCGGCCGACGATGGGGTGGTGGCAACGACCACCACCTCCCGCCTTCGGGCCGCGGTGGCGGAGCGGGTGATGGCCACGGTGGCCGGCAGTGGGGTGGCGGCCACGAGGCCACCTCCTGCCTTCGGGCCGCGGCGGCGGAGCGGGAGATGGCCCTGGCTTTCGACGGTGGTGTGGCGGCAATGGCCGCCGGCAACAGCTGCCGACGGGCAGCGGCGACGGAGCTGTGGTGGGTGTTCCGCGCACACCCAACAGGGACGCCACGCGCACTACACTACGCCGGGGACTGTGCCGCCGCCGCGGTGTAGCCTCCCAGCTGGAGCTGTCCTCTGATGACGGCGGAGTGGCTGAGCACCGATGACGGACCGGTGCCATTGGCGATTGTGGGAGAAGCAGACGAGATAAGCTACAGGGAGGGAGGGGAAAATGCGACGCAGGACTCGCCGGCCGTGAGGGTTTTTATAGCAGGCCGGTAAGCATTGGGATTTTGGGGGATTTCACCGAGTCGGGCAGGAAGCTTGTGCGGGAACCTGCGAGGTTGCATGGGAACGGGCTCACCGATGATTTATTGGCGCCACCGTTTGGCCAAAAGAACGCCCCCGCGCGCTGCGCAAGCTTGCGCTGTAAGCCGTCTGCGGCAACGGGGTGACAAGACGTGCGAGAGAAGGACGAGAGGACACGTACACATACAGTTAATAAAAAAATGTCTGCGATTTAATTACCTACTGTACCCCCGTCCTGGTTTATAAGTAGGATTTAACTAATAAAATACGAATGCATGTCGCCATAGATTATATCGTTGGAGTCGTATTTGAACATAGTTTCCAGCTATAAAATTTTTGTAACATGCATTAACACTTTTTGGGTTAAATTAAGGTTATACACCAGCAAGCGCTTGCCCGCAACACACATGGCTTATTCCATAACAAACAGCTCTGATGGATCAACTGTCTGCCACGTATCGCACATGCAACTCTAATCTGACTCGTGCTTGATGTCTCCGACATCGCTCGCACAGTTCGTCTTATTTGCCACGTATCATTGTGCCGTCCTCTGCTCGCTTCCCTCGGCAAGCTCTGCTCGCCGTTAGGCGCCGCAGCGCGCTGTGCTCGCTGTTAGGCGCCGCGGCGCGCTCTGTCGCGTCCGTTGGCGCGCTCTGCTCGCGTCCGTCGGTGCGCTCGGCTTGTGGACAGCTTTTCCTTGAGGCGACCGCGGAGCGCTCTGCTCGCGTCCCTCCGCGCGCGCTCTGCCAGTGGTTGGGCGTGCGCACGATCACGCCGGGGGCCCCATATGCATGCGGTTGCGCCACACGCGTTGCCACATGATGCAGTTACGTGCGGCACGATGGAGTTATGCGCTGCAAATTAGAACTGCCATAAGGGTCTGCCGATATTCCTGGCCGTCCGGCTTCCCCTTTAATTCCCGTGGCCAATATAACCTTAGTCTCTTCAACCTTTCGATCGCGCCCCACAACACAACAAGCACACCCACGACGACACATAGAGAGGGGATGTCCGGCGGCGCTCCAATGGAGTTCGGCAAGCATAGAGTGGAGACCCACGCGAGGGAGACTGATCTCTCAGTGGTGTACACCATCGACCCGACCGTGGTGGACGACTACATCAACATCGTTGAGCAGTTGCTTGCTGGAGACAAGTACAAGGTGGTCGGCATCGGCCTCCAGTACACCGTCGATCGTCCCGGCATAGATCAGAAGGTTGCCGTCGCCCAGTTGTGCGTGCGCCATCATGCCCTCATCTACCACTACTGCATGGCCACAGAGCCTTGCGACCGTTTCAACAGGTTTGCCAACAGCACCGACTACAAGTTCGCCACGGTGGATACCAAAGACGATGTAAAAGCGCTCAGTGTTACGGGCTTGGCCTGCAAGAACCTTGTTGAAATCCGTGACCACTACAGGGTCTGGGGCAGCACGAAGCAGGACTCCCTGGCCGAACTTGCCTCGGCCATCATCGACCCCTACTACGAAAAGATGAAGCAGGATGCCCAGAGAACAAGTCCCGTATCCTGGCACAAGGCCTGGATGCGGCAACTGGATGAACCTCAACTCAGGTTCGCGGCCAAGAGCGTGTACACATGCTACGAGATGCACAGGCGGATCGTTGACATGAGGAGGTGCCTCGTTACCCAAATCGACGAGCCCGGATCGAGCCACAAGAAGAGAAAGCGTCACAAGAAGTAGATGATGATCATATGATCGTTTATGCTAGTTAATCATGCATGTAATATATAGTTTACTTTATTGGTGTGTGTGGAAATGTCATGTGTGTAGTAGCCACCTATGTAATTATGCATGTAATAGTTTACTTTGGTGTGTGCAAATGCCATGGTTGTAGTAGCCACCTATGTAAGTGGATGTTTAACTTGGTTATGCAAGCATGTCCTTATAAGTGTGTGTGTGTGTGTATATATGTTGTTGTTCTGTATGCAATCCCATCGCACAACACACACGTCTTATTAGCAACAACCGTCTGTGTTCTTATCGGTGTTCAGACACATTTCTGATTACAGACCTGTTTGCCGCGTATCACACACATCTTGTTAAGTTGAACCGTTTCTGTTCTCATGTCTCAACGCAAACAGTTCATCCGAGTGAACCGCATGCCGTATATCGCACACACCTTTGATCTGGCTGACCATTTCTTTTGTGTTGCCTAATCACAAACAGTTCATCCGAGTGAACCGTATGTTGTGTATCACACACGCCTCCATCTGGCTGCCCGTTTCTTTTGTTCCTCCTCATCGCAACAGTTCATTGAACTGAACCGTATGCCCTTCATCGCACACGCAACTAAAACCTAAACCGTGTTTGATGCATCCATCATCGCAAATGTTTTACACATTTCTGACGGTTTTCATACAGCACCGTTTGCGATTATAGCATCGCACACAGTTTCTCGAAGGGTCTCTGATCATAGTGTCGCGTTAGCAGCATCCTGCAGTAGTGAATATAGGGGGAGTGTTGATCCTAGTATGTGTGCCGTGCAGTCCAAAGCATTTCTCTAGAAAGCACACATCTAGGGGGAGCCCGTCTATATTTTATAGATGTGGGGTTTGCCTTTGTTCTATGTTATATCCCTATGTGCAAATCTTGTATTGTCATCAATCCACCAAAAAAGGGGAGATTGTAAGGGCATATTTATCCCTTAGTTGTTTTGGTGATTGATTACAGTGCTTTTGTGGACTAATCATGTGCTTTGAGCATTTCAGACATATCATGACTAGGCACAAGATGATTTGGTGCCCCTCGAAGACTATTGACACGTCGTTTCTCTACGTTTCTTTACGGTGGATTTGAGTCGTAGGAAAGTCGTACTATTAAGAGGGGGTCCGCGTTGGAAAGGTTTTGTTGGAATCAACACGTACACGTTTGTTTCCTTTCTGCACCACCTTTCCTTTGGCTCTTTGGGGCATCCTCCGTTTCTCTGTGTCTCTGCAAAATGAAGGACTCCTAGTGTTGCTGAACTGGGGCATGCGGTAGTACTGCTTTTCGGAGCGGTAGTACCGCAGGCCCTTGCGGTAGTACCATGGTCGCAGGCGCGGTAGTACCACAGGTGCTCACGGTAGTACCGCTCCTTGGGCGATGTAGTACCGCGAGCTCTGGCCAGGCGCAGCAGCATGGGCGGAAGTAGGGGCGGATGTAATTTTTTACATCCGCTCCCTACGCGGTAGTACCGCTCCAGGCTTGCGGTAGTACCGTGTCGGGTTTTTGCATCGATCGGAACTCAGCGGAAGTAGCCACGGATGTATTTTTATATGTTTGTGCCTTCCCAGTCTAGACCACCCTGCCTTGCGGTAGTACCGCAAGGGGGAGCGGTAGTACCGCGCCAGCGGTTCTACCGCCCTCGGCTTCTTTGCCACGGGTTTGGGTTAGCTCCTGCCGCGGCAGCGGTAGTACCGCAGGTATGACGCCCCCGATTTGACCGTACACTAATCATGCACGCAAATGTGTACGATCAAGGTCAGGGACTCACGGGAAGATATCACAACACAACTCTACAACGTAAATAAGTCATACAAGCATCATAATACAAGCCAGAGGGCTCGAATACAATTGCTCGATCACAGACGAGTCAGCGGAAGCAACAATATCTGAGTACAGACATAAGTTAAACAAGTCTGCCTTAAGAAGGCTAGCACAAACAGGGATACAGATCGAACGAGGCGCAGGCCTCCTGCCTGGGATCCTCCTAACTACTCCTGGTCGTCGTCAGCGGCCTGCACGTAGTAGTAGGCACCTCCGGTGTCGTAGGTGTCGTCGTCGACGGTGGCGTCTGGCTCCTGGACTCCAACATCTGGTTGCGACAACCAGATAGGAAAGAAAGGGGAAAAGAGGGAGAGAAGCAACCGTGAGTACTAATCCAAAGTACTCGCAAGCAAGGAGCTACAGTACATATGCACGGGTATATGTGTAAAGGGGCATATCAGTGGACTGAACTGCAGAATGCCAGAATAAAAGGGGGGTTAGCTAGTCCTGTCGACGACTACGCTTCTGCTCATCTCCATCTTGCAGCAGATAGAAGAGAGTAGATTGAAGTCCTCCAAGTAGCATCGCATAGCATAATCCTACCCGGCGATCCCCTCCTCGTCGCCCTGTTAGAGAGCGATCACCGGGTTGTATCTGGCACTTGGAAGGGTGTATTTTATTCAGTATCCGGTTCTAGTTGTCATAAGGTCAAGGTACAACTCCGGGTCGTCCTTTTACCGAGGGACACGGCTATTCGAATAGATAAACTTCCCTGCAGGGGTGCACCACATAACCCAACACGCTCGATCCCATTTGGCCGGACACACTTTTCTGGGTCATGCCCGGCCTCGTAAGATCAACACGTCGCAGCCCCACCTAGGCTCAACAGAGAGGTCAGCACGCCGGTCTAAACCTATGCGCGCAGGGGTCTGGGCCCATCGCCCTATGCACACCTGCACGTTGCGTACGCGGCCGGAAGCAGACCTAGCCCCTTAATACAAGCGCGAGCTTACGGTCCAATGCGGCGCGCGCCACTCAGTTGCTGACGTCAAAAGAGCTTCGGCTGATACCACGACGTCGGGATACCCATAACTACTCCCACGTAGATGGTTAGTGCGTATAGACCAAATGGCCAGACTCAGATCAAATACCAAGATCTCGTTAAGCGTGTTAAGTAACCGCGAACGCCGACCAGGGCCAGGCCCACCTCTCACCTAGGCGGTCTCAACCTGCCCTGTCGCTCCGCCACAAAGATCCACTCGCGGGTACTCCTACGAGCCGACCCGACTTTAGTCATCACATGGGTCATGTATTTAGTATATAAGTATATACCCGTGATCACCGCCCAGGTGATCACGGCCCGATAGTATAGCACAGCAGACGGACAAGAATGTAGGGCCACTGATGGAAATCTAGCATCCTATACTAAGCATGTAGGATTGCAGGTAAAGGTAACAACAGTAGTAGCAAGGATAGGCTATGCATCAGGATAGGATATCGGAAAGCAGTAACATGCTACACTACTCTAATGCAAGCAGTATAGAGAAGAATAGGCGATATCTGGTGATCAAGGGGGGGGCTTGCCTGGTTGCTCTGGCAAGTAGGAGGGGTCGTCGACTCCGTAGTCGAACTGGGCAGCAGCAGTGTCGGTCTCGTAGTCTACCGGAGAGAAGAGGGGGAAGAAACAGTAAATACAATGCAAACATAAGCATGACGATGCGTGACATGACAATGAGCGGTGCTAGGTGTGTCCTAACGCGACAGTAGGTGGTACCGGTGAAGGGGGGGAACATCCGGGAGGTATTCCCGATGTTTCGCGTTTTCGGACAGACGGACCGGAGGGGGAAAGTTGCTAGTTCGATAGGTTAGGGAGGTGTGGTGGACGAACGGACTGCGTATTCGGATTCGTCTCGTCGTTCTGAGCAACTTTCATATAGAAAACATTTTCATCCGAGTTACGGTTTAAAAGATATGAATTTTCAAAGTTTATTTGAATTTCTGGAATTATTTAATTAACAGAAAAAGGGGTATGACGTCAGCATGACGTATGAGCGACGTCAGCGGTCAACAGTCCGGGTTGACTGGTCAAAACTGACACGGGGGACCCACCTGTCATAGACAGTGGGTTAACAGAAGATTAAACTAATTAATTTTTAGTTAATTAACTACTGGGCCCACCTGTCAGTGAGTGATTAGATTAATTAATTATTTTATTTATAAAACATTTTTCTTTTTTCTTTTTTTATTTTTGCGGCGGGGACCGCATGTCAGTGGCTGGGCCTGCCCAGTCAGCACGTTGACTGGGTGGACCCAGTCAACGGGGCCCACGGGCCCACTGGCAGTGGCACTGGGGGGCCAGGCCAGCCACGTCGGCGGCCGGCGCCGGAACGACTCCGGCGACCAAAACAGCGGCGGCCCCTCGCGGGGTTGGCCGGAATCGCGCTACGGGGCTCGGGGAGGAACGGGGCTAGGCCCATTCGAAAGAGCTCGCAGTGCCGCATCCAGCGGTGGCCGGGGCTTCGCCGGACTTGGCCGGAATCGGCGCCGGCGAGCGGCGGAGGCGGCGGCGCGCACGGGTGCCCGACGGAAACGTGGCTACGGCGGGCTGTCGAGCAAGCGGAGGGGCTGGGAAGCTTCTATGTGCGGTGGGGAGTGCTGCGGGCTTGAGCCCGTGACCAAAAGGTCACCGGAGACCCGCCGGCGGCGAGCTCCGCGGCGCGGCGTTCGGGCGCGCGTGGGGAAGAAGCTAGGGGGCGCGCGAGAGAGAAAAGGACAGGGGAGGAGGGGGGAGAGGCTCACCGCGCGGCACACGGAGGCCGGTGAGAGCTTAGGAGCAGCAGGTCGGCGCCGGGGAAGAAGGGGGTCGCCGGCGTCCGAAGTTGAAGGCGAGCTCGGGGAGGCCGTTGCAGTGGCTCCGAGCTACAACGGAGAGGCGGAGGTGGTGTAGTCGAGGGCGGCGACGTCGTGCGACACGGCGAGGTGGCGATTGGGGCACGGTGGCCGTGTGAACGACGGGAACGGCGGCGAGCGCGTCGGGCGTGGGGAAGAAGAGAGTGGCACGGATCCGGGGGGAGAGGGAGGCGCAGGGGCCGAGAGGTGAGCGGGGTGAGTGGGAGAGAGGCCCGAGGCGGCGGGGGGGGTGCTGGCGCCCTTATCCTCCCCGTCGCCGGCGAGGTGGTGCGGCGGGGACCGGCCCCTGTTCCGACCCCGGTCGGGGGAACAGGGAAGGGGGCGAGGGGGGGAGGTGGGCTGGGCCGGGGGTCGGCCCAGTTGGGCCAGGGGTCCAGTGGGGGGAAGGGCCTTCTCTTTTTTTTTTCTTTGTCTGTTCTGTGTTCTTTTGCTTTTTCTTTTTATTTGTTTATTTTCTTTTCTGTTTTATTTCATTTAAAAGTATTTAGGTATTTTATAAAAATGTGTTTTCTCCACCATAATTACCAGTGTATTATTTGGCACCCACCGAACATTTTTGTTTAAATTTTTGAAAACTTTTATTTTCCCCTTTTAAATTTAATTGAAGTTTGAACTAGGATTTTGAAAAGAAGTCTGATTCCAAATGTGATCATGCCCTGTTTAGCAACATGATTAGCTTAATCACAGAGAGTTACTGTAGCATGATCCTCAGGGTGTTACAAATCTCCTCCACTACAAGAAATCTCGTCCCGAGATTTAGGAGGTAGAAGGAAACAGTGCGGGGTATTCCTCGCGCAGACGATCCTCTCGTTCCCAAGTGGCCTCATCCTCAGAATGGTGCGACCACTGGACTTTGAGAAACTTTATCGCCTTCTGACGTGTGCGGCGTTCAGCTTGGTCGAGAATGCGGACCGGATGCTCCTTATAGGAGAGTTCTTGCTGCAATTTGAGCACTTCATGATCCACGGCTCGGATTGGGTCCTTGAAGCAACGGCGGAGCTGTGACACATGGAACACATCGTGAACCTGTGAAAGGTTCGGCGGTAGTTCCAGTTGGTATGCCACTTTTCCACGCCTTTCGAGAATAGTGAATGGGCCAATATAGCGAGGAGCTAGTTTGCCCTTGATCCCGAAGCGGTGAGCACCCTTCATAGGGGTGACTCGAAGATAAGCCTTTTCGCCAGGTTGATAGACCATGTCTTTATGATGACGGTCATACTGACTCTTCTGACGTGACTGAGCAGTCTTGAGATTCTCACGAATAATGCGGACTTGTTCTTCGGCATCTTGGATAATATCCGGACCGAAGAGTGGACGTTCCCCAGTTTCTGACCAGTTCAGAGGGGTTCGGCACTTTCGTCCATATAACACTTCGAAGGGGGCCATCTTCAGACTAGCTTGATAGCTATTATTATAAGAGAACTCAGCATACGGGAGAGATTCCTCCCATTTCTTACCGAAGGAAATAACGCAAGCTCGAAGCATGTCTTCGAGAACTTGATTGACGCGTTCAACTTGTCCTTGCGATTGAGGATGAAACGCAGTACTGAATGACAGATGAGTTCCCATAGCTTCTTGGAAACTTGCCCAGAATCTTGAAGTGAATAAGCTGCCACGGTCTGAACTGATAACCAATGGAATACCGTGGAGTGAAACAATCCTGGACATATAGAGCGTTGCCAACTGGCTAGCAGTGATCGTTTCTTTGACTGCCAGAAAATGTGCAACTTTGGAAAGTCGGTCTATGACGACAAGAATAGCATCATTACCTTTCTGTGATTTGGGAAATCCAGTGACGAAGTCCATCTCAACATGGTCCCATTTCCATTCAGGAATAGAGATAGGTTGCAGAGTTCCAGCAGGCCTTTGATGTTCTGCTTTGATACGACGGCAAACGTCACACTCAGCAACATAACGAGCAACGTCTTGCTTCATATTAGACCACCAGAATCTCTGACGGATGTCTTGGTACATCTTTGTGCTACCAGGATGGATACAAAGAGGCGTATCATGAGCTTCTTTCATAACTTCCTGTGTCATATCCAGGTTTTTCTCTGCACATGGCACCACTAGGCGGCCCTTGAAGTATAAGGTGCCATCTTCAGCAATGGTGAAGAATGAGGGCTTTCCTTCTGCGAGGTAGCGCTTAATCTTGTGGGCTCCAGAGTCATACCTCTGTAGCCTTTTGATGCTGTCCTCGAGATCTGGTTTAGCAACTAGGGTATTGAGGGAACCCTGGGTAACAACGTGGAGGGGGAGCGAGTGCACCCGGAGGAACAATATGGAGGTTCAGCTTCCTGAATTCTTCAACAAGCGAGGGCTGAACTTTGTGAACCTGAAGGTGGTTGCAGTAAGACTTGTGGCTCAAGGCATCAGCCATTACATTAGCCTTGCCTGGCATATAGGAAATACCCAAGTCAAAGTCTGCAACAAGCTCCATCCATCTCTGCTGACGGAGGTTCAAGTCTGGCTGAGTAAACAGATACTTCAGACTTTGGTCGTCGGTGAAGATCTCGCAACGATTACCGAGAAGGTAATGTCGCCACTGCTTCAGCGCATGAATGACAGCAGCAAGTTCGAGGTCGTGAACTGGGTAGTTCTCTTCGTGAGGGCGCAATTGCCGAGAGGCATAAGCAATCACTTTGCGGTCTTGCATTAGGACACAGCCTAATCCTTGACGGGAAGCGTCGCAGTAAATGACGAAGTCCTTCTTAGTATCAGGTGGAGCTAGAACTGGAGCAGAAGTCAACTTGTCTTTGAGTGCCTGGAAAATTTCCTGACATTTGTCTGTCCATTGGAACTTGACACCCTTATGCAATAGGTTAGTCAGAGGCCTGGCGATCTTAGAGAAGTTCTCGACGAATCGACGGCAATAGCTGGCGAGACCGAGAAAACTTCTGACTTGCTTAACGTTCTTGGGAGGAGTCCAATCAAGAATAGCCTGAACTCGCTCGGGGTTGACGGCAATACCATCCTTAGAGATGACATGCCCAAGATAGGTTACTTCCGGTAGCCAGAATTCACATTTGGAGAACTTGGCATATAGTTGATGTTCTCGTAGCTTTTCCAGCACAAGTCGAAGATGTTCAGCATGTTCTTCTTCGTTCTTGGAAATACCAGGATATCATCCAGATAAACCACGACGAACTTGTCGAGGTAATCCATGAATATATAGTTCATCAGACGAGAGAAGGTGGCTGGAGCATTGGTTAAACCGAAAGACATGACGGTGTACTCGTATGAACCATAGCGAGTCACGAAGGCGGTCTTTGGGATATCCTCTTCGCGAACACGGATCTGGTGGTAGCCCAACCTCAAGTCGAGCTTAGAGAACACTGACGAACCCGCCAGTTGATCATACAGATCATTGATCCGAGGAAGAGGGTATTTATTCTGAATGGTAGCTTGGTTTATAGGACGGTAGTCTTGAACCAATCAGTTAGTCCCATCCTTCTTCTTGACAAAGAGAGAAGGTGCTCCCCAAGGAGAGCAACTTGGGTGAATGAATCCTTTGCGAAGAGATTTGTTGATTTCCTCCTTAAGCTCAAGGAGTTCATGCGGCGGCATTTTGTAGGGTCGCTTGGCTATAGGAGTGGTGCCTGGTTTCAAGTCGATGATGAATTCGACAGCTCTAGCAGGGGGAATCCCTGGAAGTTCTTCAGGGAAGACGTCGAGGAATTCACGCACGACGGGAATGTTTTCAATGCCCTCGAGTGGTGCAGCGTTCAATGCATTCAATGCATAGAGCCTTGCCTCGGCATTTTGCACCAGATTAGCTTGGTAAGCAACTATTTCATCTGAAGGGTGTAGCAGATGGACGGTTTTAGTGGCGCAAACTATAGAAGCAGTATGCGCTTTCAACCAATCCATACCCAAAATGAGGTCGATGTTAGACGACTTCAGGATAATGGGAGAGGCATGGAATTCCAGCCCTTCGATTTCCATGGGGACATCGATGCCAACCAAGGAGGTTTGACACTGTCCCACGGGGGTTTTGACCAATACAGAGGTGTTCATCTCCTCACATTTAACGTCATGCTTGTATGCAAAATCTTCTGACATGAATGAATGCGATGCACCTGTATCAAATAATACGGATGTTGGTACTGAATTTACGAGGAGTGTACCCATCACAGTAGCAGGCTGGTCTTGAGCTTCGTTGAGATCAACGTGGTTGGCATGAGCACGACCATAAGGCTTAGCATTGTTGTTGCGGGGCTGGTTGTTACCATGGCCTGTTGTTGGAAGGGCCAGTTGATTCTGATTCTGATGGCAGTCTCTGGCACGGTGACCTGGTTGTCCACACTTGTAGCACAGACCATTATTGGGAGTGGGAACAGGGGCTTGAGACGGTGGAGCTGGAAGTCTTGACTGCCTAGATGGTGGTGGAGGCAGACGAGGTGCAGCATAAGTCTGCCTTGGGGCAGATGCATTTGGACGGTACATGCTGTTCAGGATCCATATCTTACGCTTCTGTGCAGGCAAGCCCGAAGATGAGCCCGTGTCACGGTTGCGCCTGTGAGAGCTCTGGTATTCCTGCAGACCAGTTTCGACATTGATGGCCTTGTTCACCAAGGTGGCGAAATCAGCAAAGTCATGCACTAGAAGTGCGAGCTTGATGTCAACTTGAAGGCCATCACGGAACTTCTCCTGTCTGCGTGCATCAGTTGCAATGTCCTCTTCAGCATAGCGGGACAAATCCAGAAACTCCCGCTGATAAGCTTCGACAGTTTTGTTGCCTTGGGTGAGGTTGCGGAACTCACGCTTCTTCCGGTCCATGACTCCTTGAGGAATGAAGCGGGCACGGAAAGCAGCTTGGAAGTCTGGCCATGTGATGATTGTTCCAGCTGGCAGAGTACGCCTGTGGCTGTCCCACCATTGAGCTGCGGGTCCCTTCAAGAAGAAGGAAGCAAAGGTGACATAGCTGGCAGGGGCTACATCAGCAGACTCCATCTCATAGGTGATGTCACGGAGCCAATCATCAGCATCCAGAGGCTGAGTTGAGCTGCGGTAGATGGTTGGGTTGAGGCGTATGAAATCTTGAAGAGTCACTTGGGCTGGCTGCTGGTTCATATTGGGGCGAGGAAACTGAGCCATCATATTTTCCATGAACTGGCGGTTCAGTTCAAATTGTTGGATCATACCAGCCATGTACTCAGGTGGTGGTGGGGCATCGCCACCACAACCACGACCACCTGGTCTAACCATCCTGCTAATATATAACAGGGGTAGTTCAGCATTGAGAAATTTGCAATGACAAGAATCATTCATGATGAAACATGCATAATGAAAGGAGCACGATAGCTACTACATAGTAGTCGGCACAACTTACAAAAGGGGTCATGCATAGAGTTCAGTACATAGACTAAAACATCATAGGAGGCACACAGGCTCGCGACGAATGCCTCTAACACTACAAGCAAGCCTACATCAGTCCCAAGAGGTACTGTGGAGGTAATCGTAGCCCGACAGCTGGTAGTGAGGCAACGGATAGCCCTCCATGTCAGCGGACTGGGGGCCGCGGATACTCAGGTGTAGAGCCCGACGCTCAGGTGGCAGAAGAGGGCCAAGTGCGGGAGAGTAGCCTCCCACCTCTGGCCAACCGACACCGTGGGGCATCACGGTCCTGGCTGGGTAGAGCGCAGTACGCGGTACCTGTCCAGATCGGACAAAGGGGTGCAGCAGCGTCAGAGCACGGTAAAGGTGCTGACGGGTGGTGTACATCTCGTGGCGAAGAGCTCGGTTAGCTCGATCCAGCCCATCAGCATGCAGAACCAAGTGCTGGTGGTAGAAGGGCTCTCGGGTGACAGTAGAGTAGGCAGCAGTATAGTATCCCTCCGCACCAACATCAGATGCGATAGCAATGTGCCTGAAAGGGGAGGTGTCCAACTCCTGATACTCTCCACGAAGACGTGTCAGAGCAGCATAGGCAGCATCGTGGACAGCCATATCGATGGTCACACCAACACCATGTGCGGTGTGCAGCACAGTAGTGGAGTCGTACTCCCGAGAGTAGAGGTGGACGATGGCACGGTACTGCTCCTGGTACTCCTCGTAGACGGTGTACTCAGGGTGCCAGCGATAACCCAGATAGGTCATCATCTCAGCTAGCACCGCAGGTGATCCCGAGGCACCAATGGCCGTCGTGTGGCGCACGACCTGCCTCGTGGGTTCCATCTGAAAGCAAAGACGTTTCAAAGGAGTCAAATGACAGTGTGTGAATTGTTCAATATACTATTCTAAGAAACAACTATGGCTTATCCAACTTTGGGGTGAACGCGGTCATGGGATCCTAGTGTTAAAGTTAGTAAATTCGTTTAACCCGAGTAGAAGAGAGTTCAGAGTCCCAGAGTAAAGGTCGAGGAGTAAAAGATCCTAGTACCACCCAATGGCGACGTGGGCCCGTAAGACACACAGGCATGTTAGTAAAAGTTTTGTAATGTCTAGTCTCGACTTCGGCCAAGGAGTGTGGAAAGGGGGATTCCTACAGGCAGTCGGCTCTGATACCAACTTATGACGCTCCCGATTTGACCGTACACTAATCATGCACGCAAATGTGTACGATCAAGGTCAGGGACTCACGGGAAGATATCACAACACAACTCTACAACGTAAATAAGTCATACAAGCATCATAATACAAGCCAGGGGCCTCGAGGGCTCGAATACAATTGCTCGATCACAGACGAGTCAGCGGAAGCAACAATATCTGAGTACAGACATAAGTTAAACAAGTCTGCCTTAAGAAGGCTAGCACAAACAGGGATACAGATCGAACGAGGCGCAGGCCTCCTGCCTGGGATCCTCCTAACTACTCCTGGTCGTCGTCAGTGGCCTGCACGTAGTAGTAGGCACCTCCGGTGTCGTAGGTGTCGTCGTCGACGGTGGCGTCTGGCTCCTGGACTCCAACATCTGGTTGCGACAACCAGATAGGAAAGAAAGGGGAAAAGAGGGAGAGAAGCAACCGTGAGTACTAATCCAAAGTACTCGCAAGCAAGGAGCTACAGTACATATGCACGGGTATATGTGTAAAGGGGCATATCAGTGGACTGAACTGCAGAATGCCAGAATAAAAGGGGGATAGCTAGTCCTGTCGAAGACTACGCTTCTGGTCATCTCCATCTTGCAGCAGGTAGAAGAGAGTAGATTGAAGTCCTCCAAGTAGCATCGCATAGCATAATCCTACCCGGCGATCCCCTCCTCGTCGCCCTGTTAGAGAGCGATCACCGGGTTGTATCTGGCACTTGGAAGGGTGTATTTTATTCAGTATCCGGTTCTAGTTGTCATAAGGTCAAGGTACAACTCCGGGTCGTCCTTTTACCGAGGGACACGGCTATTCGAATAGATAAACTTCCCTGCAGGGGTGCACCACATAACCCAACACGCTCGATCCCATTTGGCCGGACACACTTTTCTGGGTCATGCCCGGCCTCGTAAGATCAACACGTCGCAGCCCCACCTAGGCTCAACAGAGAGGTCAGCACGCCGGTCTAAACCTATGCGCGCAGGGGTCTGGGCCCATCGCCCTATGCACACCTGCACGTTGCGTACGCGGCCGGAAGCAGACCTAGCCCCTTAATACAAGCGCGAGCTTACGGTCCAATGCGGCGCGCGCCACTCAGTTGCTGACGTCAAAAGAGCTTCGGCTGATACCACGACGTCGGGATACCCATAACTACTCCCATGTAGATGGTTAGTGCGTATAGACCAAATGGCCAGACTCAGATCAAATACCAAGATCTCGTTAAGCGTGTTAAGTAACCGCGAACGCCGACCAGGGCCAGGCCCACCTCTCACCTAGGCGGTCTCAACCTGCCCTGTCGCTCCGCCACAAAGATCCACTCGCGGGTACTCCTACGAGCCGACCCGACTTTAGTCATCACATGGGTCATGTATTTAGTATATAAGTATATACCCGTGATCACCGCCCAGGTGATCACGGCCCGATAGTATAGCACAGCAGACGGACAAGAATGTAGGGCCACTGATGGAAAACTAGCATCCTATACTAAGCATGTAAGATTGTAGGTAAAGGTAACAACAGTAGTTACAAGGATAGGCTATGCATCAGGATAGGATATCGGAAAGCAGTAACATGCTACACTACTCTAATGCAAGCAGTATAGAGAAGAATAGGCGATATCTGGTGATCAAGGGGGGGGGGGCTTGCCTGGTTGCTCTGGCAAGTAAGAGGGGTCGTCGACTCCGTAGTCGAACTGGGCAGCAGCAGTGTCGGTCTCGTAGTCTACCGGAGAGAAGAGGGGGAAAGAAACAGTAAATACAATGCAAACATAAGCATGACGATGCGTGACATGACAATGAGCGGTGCTAGGAGTGTCCTAACGCGACAGTAGGTGGTACCGGTGAAGGGGGGGAACATCCGGGAGGTATTCCCGATGTTTCGCGTTTTCGGACAGACGGACCGGAGGGGAAAGTTGCTAGTTCGATAGGTTAGGGAGGTGTGGTGGACGAACGGACTGCGTATTCGGATTCGTCTCGTCGTTCTGAGCAACTTTCATATAGAAAACATTTTCATCCGAGTTACGGTTTAAAAGATATGAATTTTCAAAGTTTATTTGAATTTCTGGAATTATTTAATTAACAGAAAAAGGGGTATGACGTCAGCATGACGTATGAGCGACGTCAGCGGTCAACAGTCCGGGTTGACTAGTCAAAACTGACACGGGGGACCCACCTGTCATAGACAATGGGTTAACAGAAGATTAAACTAATTAATTTTTAGTTAATTAACTACTGGGCCCACCTGTCAGTGAGTGATTAGATTAATTAATTATTTTTATTTATAAAACATTTTTCTTTTTCTTTTTTATTTTTGCGGCGGGGCCCGCATGTCAGTGGCTGGGCCTGCCCAGTCAGCACGTTGACTGGGTGGACCCAGTCAACGGGGCCCACGGGCCCACTGGCAGTGGCACTGGGGGGGGGCCAGGCCAGCCACGTCGGCGGCCGGCGCCGGAACGACTCCGGCGACCAAAACAGCGGCGACCCCTCGCCGGAGTTGGCCGGAAGCGCGCTACGGGGCTCGGGGAGGAACGGGGCTAGGCCCATTCGAAAGAGCTCGCAGTGCCGCATCCAGCGGTGGCCGGGGCTTCGCCGGACTTGGCCGGAATCGGCGCCGGCGAGCAGCGGAGGCGGCGGCGCGCACGGGTGCCCGACGGAAACGTGGCTACGGCGGGCTGTCGAGCAAGCGGAGGGGCTGGGAAGCTTCTACGTGCGGTGGGGAGTGCTGCGGGCTTGAGCCCGTGACCAAAAGGTCACCGGAGACCCGCCGGCGGCGAGCTCCGCGGCGCGGCGTTCGGGCGCGCGTGGGGAAGAAGCTAGGGGGCGCGCGAGAGAGAAAAGGACAGGGGAGGAGGGGGGAGAGGCTCACCGCGCGGCACACGGAGGCCGGTGAGAGCTTAGGAGCAGCAGGTCGGCGCCGGGGAAGAAGGGGGTCGCCGGCGTCCGAAGTTGAAGGCGAGCTCGGGGAGGCCGTTGCAGTGGCTCCGAGCTTCAACGGAGAGGCGGAGGTGGTGTAGTCGAGGGCGGCGACGTCGTGCGACACGGCGAGGTGGCGATTGGGGCACGGTGGCCGTGTGAACGACGGGAACGGCGGCGAGCGCGTCGGGCGTGGGGAAGAAGAGAGTGGCGCGGATCCGGGGGAAGAGGGAGGCGCAGGGGCCGAGAGGTGAGCGGGGTGAGTGGGAGAGAGGCCCGAGGCGGCGGGGGGGTGCTGGCGCCCTTATCCTCCCCGTCGCCGGCGAGGTGGTGCGGCGGGGACCGGCCCCTGTTCCGACCCCGGTCGGGGGAACAGGGAAGGGGGCGAGGGGGGAGGTGGGCTGGGCCGGGGGTCGGCCAAGTTGGGCCAGGGGTCCAGTGGGGGGGGAAGGGCCTTCTCTTTTTTTTTCTTTCTTTTCTTTGTCTGTTCTGTGTTCTTTTGCTTTTTCTTTTTATTTGTTTATTTTCTTTTCTGTTTTATTTCATTTAAAAGTATTTAGGTATTTTATAAAAATGTGTTTTCTCCACCATAATTACCAGTGTATTATTTGGCACTCACCGAACATTTTTGTTTAAATTTTTGAAAACTTTTATTTTCCCCTTTTAAATTTAATTGAAGTTTGAACTAGGAGTTTGAAAAGAAGTGTGATTCCAAATGTGATCATGCCCTGTTTAGCAACATGATTAGCTTAATCACAGAGAGTTACTGTAGCATGATCCTCAGGGTGTTCTGGCTTGCGGTAGTACCATGGGCAGCAGCATGGGCGGAAGTAGGGGCGGATGCAATTTTTTACATCCGCTCCCTACGCGGTAGTACCGCTCCAGGCTTGCGGTAGTACCGTGTCGGGTTTTTGCATCGATCGGAACTTAGCGGAAGTAGCCACGGATGTATTTTTATATGTTTGTGCCTTCCCAGTCTAGACCACCCTACCTTGCGGTAGTACCGCAAGGGGGAGCGGTAGTACCGCGCCAGCGGTTCTACCGCCCTCGGCTTCTTTGCCACGGGTTTGGGTTAGCTCCTGCCGCGGCAGCGGTAGTACCGCAGGGCCTTGCGGTAGTACGGTGGGCTCGTGCGGTAGTCCCGCTTGGTGTGTGCGGTAGTACCGGTCATCGCGGGCTGAGTTAGTGGATAACGGTTGTATTTGTTCTCTCACTATAAAGGGGAGTCTTCTTCTCCGAGTTGACTATCTCTTCCATCCCCAAGCTCCATTATTGCTCTAAGCTTCATTTTTGCCCGATCTCTCTCCCTATCCAATCAAACTTGTTGATTTTCTAGGGATTGCTTGAGAAGGCCATGATCTACACTTCTACCAAGAGAAATTTGATTCCCCCCACTAATCCCTTGCGGATCTTGTTACTCTTGGGTGTTTAAGCACCCTAGACGGTTGAGGTCACCGCGGAGCCATATTCCATTGTGGTGAAGCTTCGTGGTGTCGTTGGGAGCCTCCAATTAAGTTGTGGAGATTGCCCCAACCTTGTTTGTAAAGGTCCGGTCGCCGCCTCCAAGGGCACCAATAGTGGAATCACGGCATCTCGCATTGTGTGAGGGCATGAGGAGAATACGGTGGCCCTAGTGGCTTCTTGGGGAACATTGTGCCTCCAGACCCCCTCCAACGGAGACGTACTTCCCATCAAAAGGAAGGAACTTCGGTAACACATCCTCGTCTTCACCGGCTTTACTCTTGGTTATATCGTAGCTTTACTTGTGCAAGCTTATTTTGTGTTGTATCCTTTGCTTGCTTGAGTGCTTATTGTTGTTGCATCATATAGGTTGCTCACCTAGTTGCATATCTAGACAACCTACTTTGATGCAAAGTTTAAATTGATAAAGAAAAGCTAAAAATTGTTAGTTGCCTATTCAACCCCCCCTCTAGTCAACTATATCGATCCTTTCAAATAGGATGACCGAGACGACACGCCACACCGCACAAGCGAGAGCGCTGCCGGAGCTTCGAAGACCGCCGCGCACGCCCCACTGGTGGCGTGCTCGCACGCGAGAGCACTACTCGCGTGGGGGGGGGGGGAGGCCCGCCCCCGCCAGGCGCTGGCGGGGCCTTGCCCGACGATGTGTGCCGGCGGCGACACGAGAGGAAGGAGGTGGAGGGGCAGGGAAGGTGGGGGCGGTTTTCATCTATCTTACTACACTTATTTCCCACTATGATCAGCCTAAGCGCATGGACGAGTGTGGACTACCTCGTAGTCAGCAGCAATCGTGGAGTGAAGACCTCCTCATTTGTCCACGTAAGGAATGCATAGCCGCTTCCCCGCACACAACACGCCACGTATGCCCGAAGGGTATAACTGTAAATTCGTATGCAAGGAGGCGTGACGAAGCGTCTAAACGCGCAGACGGATTTGGGAGGTGGAGAAAGGGGGAACGGGGAACGCGGAAAGGGATCTCGCCGCAACGCACCATGGAGCTCGCCGCAACCGGCGCTGCTGCCCTCCGGCGATCGTTGGCGTCGGGGTATCCGGTGGTTCCGAGGGAGAGGAGAAGGCGGATGCCGGCCAGGGTGTCCTGCGTCGGCCGCGGAGGCAGAGGCGTAGGCGGGGGATTCGCCGACGAGGCGCACCTCAGGTACTACGAGGCGCCGCCGCGGAAGGCGGTGGAGGCGGCGGCGAGGGACCTTACCAAGCTCCGGGCCATGGGCCTTGTCGCCGGCGACCCGGCCAAGGAGAAGATCCTCTCGGTGAGCGCTCTGCCTCCCTCCTCCTCACCTGTCGATTTGCTGTTCTGTTCTCCATTTATGCTTCGAATTGGGGTAATTGTAGTGTTTTATTGCGAATAGCTGTCGCGGAAGGATTTGAATGGCGTTGACGCAATGTTTGATTTGGTCTCAAACATAAACACTACTCATTTCCCCATGTAGCTAAACATAAAGATTTAGATTTCTTCTGTTTCTTGGTAATTCTGGGAAACTGTTTGGACATTTTAGCACCGTGCTTTTATTGAAACATGAATTTGGTGGTAAATTAGCTGGCTGATTTTGCAACGTACTTTTTGTGCAAATTATGATAAAGTTGAGCTCTGATCTGCGGGGAACTATGAATACAGGAAGCCACTGAGCTGCTGCTAAAGGAGTTGAATCAGATGAAGGATGCAGAGGACGAGCTGAAGAAGAAGGACGAGCTGAAGAAGAAGCAGAAAGAGGAGAAGGCTGCCATGAAAGCACTGAAGAAGCAGCAGAAGGAAGCGAAGAAGGCTGCAATGAACTGTGGAGATGGCTCCTCTGAATCAAGCGAGAGTGAGTGTGAGGAAGAGCAGTCCATGAAAATGAGTTGTGTTGCCACCACATCGATGCCTGCAATTGAGCAAGGAATGGCGATGTCAATGTCAGTGCCCCAAATTGCTGCATCCAACATTGCAACAGCTCCGGCAATGGATTTTGACAAGGCTGCGATGAAGGCCATGAAGAAGAGGGAGAAGGAACAAAAGAAAGCTGCAAAGAAGGCCATGAAGATGAAAAAGGAGGAAGAGAAGAGGATGGCCACACTGAATTCCTGCAAGGATGAGGACAGTTCATGCTCATCGGAGTCCAGCAACAGTGAGTGTGAAGGGGAAGTCGTCAGAATGAGCCGCTGTGCCACCATTTCTGTGCCTCGAACACCATCTGCAAGCACAGTTTTCCCCATCATAGTGCCACAAATCTCAGACTCCGTTGCACTGGATGCTCAGATCATTTCTGGGTCTGCAAATGCAATGCAGCGCACTACCACCAGCATTGCGGTTGTCGAAAAACCAGTGCTGAACAGAATCGAGGTCTGCATGGGTGGCAAATGCAAGAAGGCGGGCTCGCTCGCCGTCCTGCAGGAGTTTGAGACGGTGGTTGGCACGGGCGGCTTGGTGGTCGGTTGCAAATGCTTGGGGAAATGCGGGCTAGGCCCAAATGTGCGGCTTCGGAGTGAGGGCTCTGTACAGAAGAACAGTCCCATCTGCATTGGTGTAGGCTTGGATGATGTTGGCACCATAGTGGCAGGCTTCATCGGAGATGACGATCTGGGCATGAACTGATACGATGGTTACCTGGACTCAGGTTGGTATTTACAGACCTGTATTACTACGACTTGTTTTGTCTGGCAAATGTACTACTGCAACTTTGCTGCACAATAATACATTGTAGATAATCACGCCCCTGACGAGCTGATGTATGTTCTGAGCTTAATGAGCTGCTGTTTACTATATATATACTCCCTGTTTCATCCAGGAGCCGCGAGTTCGTCGGTTGCCGGTTCTTAGGTTTCTTTCAGTTGTGGTTCTGCCGCTCCTCTGCTTATGCTTGGCGGCACGCTGGCGGCGTCCAACAACGCATTTTTGATGTTATGTTGGCCTTGCTCATCGTGTGGTGTCTTGTTTTTTATTTGATCAGTTTGTATGAGGATTTCCTTGGCACCTTGTAGCTTGTGCCATTCGATCTTATGTGTTTATTATAAAGTGAGACCAAAGCCTGTTCCAAAAGAAAATGAAAATGAAAATGCATGCAACATACTTTACGGCCATCACGAAAGTAAACAGCCCCAAGATTGTATATCTAGTATTTGTTAATGGCATCGTCAATATCGATCCGCCGAGGCCACGAAGAAAAACACATCACCTGCTTACTCAACCAAGATTGTGCTTCATAGAAGTTGAATATATAAGCAACTTTTCATGATACTAAATAAAAAAGAGTAGATAAAACATGATAACTATCTACTCTATCACTAAGCTCCCTAGGGTTGGAGGCCTCTCATTCAATTGGGGTCACCAATTTAGAATTGGGTCACCGATTTTGACCGAGTCAATAATCTCTCACTCAATTCTTTTAATTGAGAATGCTCTTTTATTTATTTTGGAGCTCTCACATTCAAATCCGAAGTTCAGTATTGAATTTGGGTCATGATTTTGACTGGGTCAACAATTTTTTAAATCAATCAAAAGCAAACTGGCCTATAAAACCATATCAATCCCGTGCACCCGCATCACTTAGACAAAAGAAGCGCCAACATGTGATACTTTAGCACCAATATAGTATATGCTGCCATCAACGCAGAAAATTTCTCCACATAAGTCTGAGTTGATTAACTGACAAGACAAAATCACACCACAAAAGGCCCATCAAAACACCGCATTATATGAATAAAAGAACACACACTCCATCATCTTCCCCACTAACCAAATCAAATACTCCCTCTGTTCCAAAATATAAGATGTATTAGGTTATTAAAAGTCAAATTCTTTTAACTTTGACCAAGTTCGGAGCCAAAAATATCGACATACACCTACTAAATAAATGAAATATGAAAATTCATTGCATGATGAATCTAAAATCCGATTTGACATTATGGATAGTGATATATTTCAACACAATTGTGGTCAAACTTAAGGAGGTTTGACAATTCAAAAAATGAATGCACCTTATATTTTGAAATAGATGGAGTAGAAAAAATATGAAAACCCAATGACATCAACGGCGCAGCAAAGCGCGCCCAACTCTTCTAGTAATAGATGATACCTCAATGAATAAACATAGTAGTTAAACTTGTAATGCAATCGGGTACATAAGAGACAAACACCATGTCCAAGTTGACTGCCACAACTACTACTCCAAACATGATTTCTCACAGAAAGGACATATTGTGCGGTGAAAGAAGAGGCATTCATAGAAGCACGTGAAGCCATGCCGGTGAACCGTCGCTAGGGAAGTAGTTGTTTGTAGCCACATTGGAGAAGATGCGAACAATCGTGCTCTTCAAAATCCTGATCATCCCTCACCTGTATAGGATCACAAGAGCCGGGGTGTTTGGAGGCCAGCTATTGTCCTGCTGCTTGGTGCACGCCGGGAAGATGAATGTTTGTGTCGAGGCGGGCGACGGGGAAGGAGCACGCCAGTATGCATCCTCTTCCCAACTTTTTAGTGGCGTGTGAAGGAACCAACCTTATATGTTGGTCCAATACACCCTCCACCGATAAGATGGGACTAAACTTTTTGTCATGAATGAATAGCCTCATATGGGCCCTATAATTTATCTTAAGAATCATTAGAAATTAATAAATGGGTTCGGCCTAGTAATTCCAACAACCCTTCACCAGATCTAGGGGCACATTGTTTTTGCTAATTGTTCAAAAAAAATGTTTATATACCTTTTTTTGTGTGAAGACTGGTAAGTTGAACTTTCACCTAGGAGTCCATGCTACACTCCTTTCTACAACTTGAACAACTAAATGTATCTTTAATGACAAGTTTTGTGCAAACAAGTTTCACCTTTCACTTTCACGCAATGCCTTGATGGATACTAGGCTACTGAAAGGCTTTCCCGTAGGTGGAGCTTATACGTCATACTCCGGGGCCTTTTCGTGAGTTTACTGGAGAGCACCAAATTCTCATAGGCTGCGACATTTAACAATCGAAATCATATAGGTATGTTCTTTTTATGCTGCTTTGTGTGACAACGACTTTGCATAAATAAGACACTTAAAACACATTAAAAAAATCAACTTGCCATACACAATGCTAGGATATGAAACCAGCTAATGTGAGGCCACATACATCGAAAGGATGCGAGCTTAGGTTTTACTGGTTCGGTATGAGAACACGGTTTAATAAGATTATTTTGATCTTTCACTCTTTGTGCACAATAACAATACATTGTCTATTGTTGTTTCATATTATTGATCACTTATGCTTGGCTCTAGACACCTAGAGTTCCACTGTTGCACTTAATATTGACAGATGAAGTCACTAAAATCATTTGTATTTATGCTCAGCAATTCAAGTGTTGAATTCCTTGATATAATGTCACATTTTTGTTAGATTTGAGTGATGTGCAAGAGTAGAAGATGCTAGCCTATAGTGGATAGAATATTGTAATGTTTTCCTATGGCCTTTTTTTCCATTTTCTCATCAATGTATTATTGACAAATATAAAAAGGAAAGCAGTTATGTGAGTGTATTAGTTACGACTTATAAATATGTCCAACCACCTATATCATCGCATTGTCCTTGTACTTGTCCAATTTTTGCCGGATGTTATATATTGTTCATGGTACTTTCTGATGATGGACGGGCGCGGCAACACACGTCTTTATGGTCTAGTGTATAGGTAAGAAGAAGCTGATGCAAATGCGATAAAACTTGTGCGGTGTTACATGGAAAGAAGGACAGGAGGCTGCTGTAAGGTAACTGGTCATGTTACTTTTTGGTGCGAGATCAGTCTTTTTCTTGCTCAGCTTGCTTCGTTCTGTTTCTCTTGGGTTTATATTCAACGCTGGGAATTTTTCACTCTTACCTCACATATAGTATTACACAAGGAATACTTTCAGTATGTCTGTTACACATGTTTTCCTGTTATGATGGTGCCAAGTAGTAGTAATACAAAGTTAAAGTCAATCTTTACTCACAACTAAGTGCTAAACTGCTTGTCACCACTAATTTCAGGACCATAATGTCACTTTGATGCTTCTTCCAAGCTTTGACTCCGGAGCCTGACGCAGGTGCTGCAGAGATGTTCGATTTCTTTTTATGGCATCTATAAGTTCCTCACTCAATTTGTCAGACCTCTCGGTAAGCCAACCTCTTGGGCAGGGCTTGATACTTTACACTTGAAGACCATCTTCTATAGTGTGTGTACAGATAACATGTTGCAGTTCTTTTGTAGTAGTAGATACTTCACCTTACCAGCAGTGCTAGTTGTAGCAAATTTAGTAATAGCTTATTTTTGAATTGTGGCCCTAAATTGACAATGAGTGTTATGTGTGTTCATTGATAATATGATGTGTATGATAAATTTTGGCTGCAATTTACAAATTTGAATTATGGCTCTGATTTTAATTATTTGAATTATGTTGGATACAAATTTAAATTTAAACTGCATATTTGTATATGGAATATATAAATATTATGTATCCCTAGGGTATTATTCGAACATCTAGTAGGGAAAGAATTGTAGGGAAAACTGTGGGATGGCACAATTCATATGGACCCCACAATCTTTCCCTAGGGCTTGTGCCCCTAGGTAAAGAGAGTTTCCTAGGGCTTGCCACATGCACCCTAGGGGAAAAGGTCTTTCCCGACTATACTACACCTAGTGTTCTTACCTAGGGCGAGCTCTAGGTAAAGTCTTTTCCTATGATTTTTTGTATTTCACCTAGGGTATATGACTCTAGGTAAAATATGGACTTCTAGTAGTGTTACCACTATAGATAATTGTAAGATCGAGGTAATGGACTAGAGAGGGGGTGGGGGTGGGGGGGGGGGGTGTTTGAATAGGATACTCTAAAATTTCTACCAAAAATGTCTCTTAGAATTTTGCCGAACTCTCCCTCAACATAACGGTCCATGCCTTCCTTTCCATCCGCATCCTCAACTCCATCGCATCCTTCGCGCACACAGTGGGACAACTAGACACCAACATGCCACGCAGACTCATCGGAGTGGGAGGCACCGAGTCCGTGTCAGGCTCACAGTTCTACAGTTCTTGCCGACCGCATCGCCGCATACACAGTGTTTCTTTTCCTTTAAAAAGGAGGTTAAAACCTCTGGGCTCTGCATGATTGTGGTGCACAGAACCATTTTTATTAATTATTAAGAAAAGTACTAAATAAATGTAATCAGGGCCGAACCACTACAATATGTGAAATAAAACTTACAACCAAATTTACTTCTTCTACAACGACACATTCAAGAGGGAATACATGTCGAGGCGTCATCGTCATCACGTTTGACCGGAGATGACATGTATAAGAATTTTCATGATGGTTTGCCGAGACCAGCCAATGAAGACCAACACAACAACAAGTAGACAACATTCAATAAGGTAACAACACAAGGTCTAAGTTCGATCAAAGAGGCCAAGACAACAGTTTCCACCCTGGACATAAAAAGCAGTGTTTCAATGAGCATCTTGGCATGCAGCTCACCGTGTGGACGGCCGTGCCAGGAACGGTCAAGTTTCTTGACCTGCTTAGGCCCACATCGTCGTGTTTTCATGAAAAAAAAACCACACCGTCGTGTTAGTGTGCGTCGGCCTGGCTTGTGGTGCTCGCCGTGCCAGTTCCAGACCAAGTTCTAACTAGCTTGCCACACACGGTTGGTGTATGTTGTATATTATTCTGCAAATGAATGGTGGTGCATTACATATAGACGAGAAAGTGATCAGTTACTTCACTAGAGGATAGCATTGTTGCGTTATATTAGGACGAAATAAAGCATTTTTTCCAAGCTAAAGCAAAAGAGGAAATAATTTCATGCTGCATGAACTGGGAATGAACATGGTACTACCTTACCGCTCAAACTTAGGTAGAAACTAAATTCAGATTAACGTGTTCAATTAAACTGATGTCCCAACTCCCAAGTTTGAACACCTAAAGTCTGAGAAAGAGCAACATATAACTATAGTAGGCATGGATCACAGAATATTAATCAGTTAGCAACATTAGCTTCCCAAATGAATAGCAATCAGAACTTCAGAATGGCCTAAATGGTTCCGTATCATAAAGTATAAAATCATACATACATAGAAAATAGTTGTAGAAATTAGTATGACATATGTATCTTGTGACCAAACAAATATGAAACTGAAACTGACAAGCAGAGGCAACTACTTCGTGTGACCATCGACAACGTTCTGTTCTATGGCTTGGAAAAGACATATTTCCGATGCTTAAGAGTCGGCATAATATCAATATAATGCCATCTAAAAGGTTGCTAGGTGATGGCAGCAGAGGTAACCAAATGAGACTATTTGGCTGATGTGCTGAGCTGCAGATGAAATGATGGAGGTGTCGAACGCTTCAAAGCATCAGTTTCAGTGCTGTTTCTTGTCGGCTAACATTGGTATCTTTGACAGAACCTTCTCATCGAATACTGCATATTGCTTCTTGAGCTCGATCAGGGCCTTCTCACCCACAACATCGACTTCATCTTCATATTTCTCATAGAGCATGGGGAGCGTGTATGCCATCAGGAAAACTGCAGACGGGAGCCAAATTCAGAATGATAGACAGAACAATGCTTGGACGCGTTTACTTCATTTTCCATACTTCTCTGAACTTATGATTTTGGATGCAATGTAAGTAGACGGTCTGTTAGCACACATTTAAATTTCACATTGGAGATATCATGTATATCAAGTTCTTCAAATTTTGAAAAGTGAAACTGATCATATGTATGGGCAGAAGACCTTGGAATGACCATTTAGTTTTCAAAGTATTATTCAGGTTAACTAGTAGAATAACATACATCAGACGCTTTCAGAAGACACTAATAAATTAATTTGTAATTACTAGAAAGGGGCTTACTAGTGTAAGACAGAGTCAGGAAGCTGAAGCAGCCCCCAATTATAGAAATGAACCAGAGGACTCCAATTGACTGCGAGAAATTAATTGTGCCGGTATGACAACACTGCATCAAATAAGTTGCACCAGAAGAAAGGTAACAGAAAGAGGAGATGGCGCAACTCAACTTACCTTGAGGTATGTTTTAAGGTCTTTTCCGGAAGCAACACTTTGCAAGGTGATGAAAGCCTCATTGATTTCTTTCCTCAGAACATGAGCTATTATCAGGCATTGGGTTTCAGATAAAATGACCTCAGGGAACTTTGGAGGAGACCTGCGAATCCTAAGATGTTATATATCTCCTTCAACTAAAAAATCATCTATACTGTATATAATCTAATTAACGGCCAAAGAATGAAGGTGAATCTAACGGCATATTAATTAGTTCCCTCGTAAAACTAGTACTCCCTCCAATTCATATTACTTGCCGCTGGTCTAGTACAAAGGTAGTAGGGGGTAATTATCTTTCACAACCGGAAAAGATCGATCCTCTATATATGCTAAAACAAAGCACACAGAAGAGGAGAGTAGAGGAGGATGAGGGAGAGCAAAAGAAGCAGCGGACGAGACCTGTTGATGAAGGACGCAGCGTTGGACCAGACGAAGCTGACGGTGAGGAAGATGATGAGCAAGTGGCAGAGGAAGGTGAGGAGGTGGTAGCCGATGCCCTCGAACAACAACCAGATGACGGTCACCCCGCCCAGGATGCTCCCGGACTTCTGCTTGTCCCTCCACATCACAAGATCAGCAGCTGAGCAGAACACAAGGCAGTAGTAATTATTATTAGGTGTCCGTTTCATAGATCGGTTTTCACTGGCATTCTCCATTGTTGTACCTTTGCCTCCGCCAAGGACGTTGTGGAGCGGATGCTTCCTGCCAAACAGGTGCTTCTTCTTGGATTTATGCGACTTCTTGTCGTCGTCCGAGTCCGAGGACGATGAATCCTTCTTGAACTCATGGATCTTGTCGCCGATCTTGTCGCCGATCTTTTCCAGGAGCGACCCGTGCTCCTCGCTTTCGGACATCATCCCCTCCCGGGCCTAACCTTCGTCGCACAAACACAGCAAAGGCCAAGACATCATCACAGAGGCTAATGAATCACATCCAACAACCCTAACGCTGAGATCAGCGCGATTTCACAAAGGTTATCTATCACACATGATGCGAATGACATCTAGTACAACACGCATTATCTACATTCTGCTTTGGCAGATTAGACAGGTCGTTCCGACGAAATCGATATTTTTCACTGAATGAACATAAGATCTATGAGAAATGGAGAGAGATCATGCAAGAACCTGCTCGATCGACCTAGGGAACCCAAAGATCAAGGATAGTACATTGGAAAAGGAAATCAGATCGATGCTGGATACTTACGGTGAGGCGATGGGCGGTTTATTTACCCTCCCTTGTTCTTGCCGTGCGGTTATAATTTATTCTTGATTTTACCCCCCTCCCCTGGCCCCTCTATCTCTCGGTAACTCTTCCTTTTTTCCTTTCCGTTTTGCTTCGGGAGAAAACCGAAATGGGAGGGATGACGGTGCAGATATAAACGGTCGGGAGCCAAAGGCGGAGACGCTATTTAACGCCTCGATCGTCCAGTTAAATAGGACGATTGGCCGTGGACGGGGGCCCGCGGGACTCGGGAAAACTGCTCGTGTGGTAGTGAGCCTCGCATGCGGAATTGCCTCGTTGGGTCGGGATGTACGCGTGTGTGTGGCCGTCCAGGTAAACCGGAATTGTCTCAAAAAAAAAAGTGTAGCAAGTACTCTTACTTCAGAGATCGTTAAGTTGATAGTTTAAGTTAAGCCAAACTTGTTTTGTTTCTTCTCTATCAAGTTACAAAGTTCCCCTAAGAAAAGAAAGTTACAAAGCAATATATCATGTTAATTAAGATTACAAAAAAGCTAAGGAGAGCAGCGATTAGGTGCCCAAACTCATCCCCACCCGCGACAATCTATGAACGCCCGACTCCTTGAAAAAACAGATCGCCTAAGTCACTTTCGCGGGCGGCTACGAGTCAACAAGAACCTGATGTTGGCTTTATGGCTAGCGGAGTCGCGCTGCAACCTGAATTCCAGGTTTGAATACTGGTTTCCACCTTTTTCTTCTCACTTTCTTTTAAAAAAGCACTAACAGGCCGGCCCAAAAGCTATAGTGTGAGGGAATTTGCTTCAGCGAGACAAGAAGCAGCACTCGCTTAAAGCGAGAAATAGTCCTTACGCTTCTTGATGAGGCCAGCCATGATTTTTTTAATGGGTTCACCTCAAGTAAGCAGACACCTACACGTCGTACGGATCAAAATCCGTTGGGTTCAGCTGAACCCAACGCTTCTACTTTGGCTCTGCCGTTGGCCCTCGGGCCCGCATGTCGGCCATGCGACTGGTTCCCATTTAATCCGCACGCGTGGACGGGCCCGCATGGCCACCCAACCGCCCCCAACGCGTCCTTTTTAATGGCGAAGCTGTGTGCATGGACCATTTAATCCACTTCCAAAGCTCTAGCCGTATATCGACACTCTTTCAATGCCCCTCCCCCCTCGTGCGCGCCCCGACACGCTCGAGCCCTAGAGCCGCCCTCCCTCCCGGTAGCCGCCGGCTAGGCCATGGGGATGTGGAAGTGGATCCCTGGCAAGAAGGCGAAGCACGACCATGAAGCGGGGGCGTCTTCTGTGTCGTCGGGGAGCGCCGCCGCCTTCTCCATTTTGCCACACGCCGCTGCATCGCGCATGTGGCCGTACGTTATGGTGGAGGTGTGCCAGCTCTACTGGGACACGACCATACCTCTATCGTGGACAAACAAACATCTCCCGAACGGCTGGCATCTCAGCCTAGATCGGGTGCCCGAGGTGCCAATCCCTGTCGCGCAGGCATGCACGGTTGCACTCTCGTACACCCACGCCCTCCCCCTCACCGTCCCCGCCACCTTCACAGCCAATTATGAGCGCCGAAGAGTAGGAGGAGCTGATGAGGAAGGTGCTCGAGGACTCGAAGATCGAGTACGAGCACAACCAGTGGGATGCCCAGGACGTGCAACGGGTATTGTTGCATGGGGGCGACGTCGCCATCCCGCAGCTCGAGGAGCCAGAGGACGTGGAGCTGCAAGCCGCGCCCTGGGACCCGGTGTTGGAGGGGCAGTCCTGGACGTGGACTTCGACGGTGCCCTCCGGCGAAATAAAACTGCCCCGCCAGTGTTGGTGGGTATCGATGTGTGGTCACCATCCCCGCCACGGCCACCAGTGGTGCCCTCGCAGGCGCCGCCCGCCCAACCATGGCAGCCACCGCAGGCACCACCCGCCCACCTTTGACAGCCACCGCCCTACGTCGGCCTCACCATGGACGATTATGAAGAGGACTGCGGCAACGACATGAAATGAAGACGGCGGCAACGGTCGATCTAGGTTTTCTTTTTTAGTTAGTTTTATGTTTTCTTAGTTGAAGTTTAAGGGACTTGTGTTTCCCTTTTTAGTTCAAGTTTACTATGGAGTTAATGTAATATATAAGATATCATTGTGAATTACGAAGTAATTTTTATGTTTTTCGGCTTAAATTTAAGTTTCAAATCCAAACAGTATTTAAAATGTGTCGGGTCGGTTGGACACACCGACGGGCTGGCGATCGTAAACTGACGCTCATCTTCATTTTACCGACGTAAAAGGACAGAAACCGGACAAAGCCAATGTCTGGTTGCGATCCTTTTTTTGAAGTTGTCCGGTCCGAGATTTGTGTATCGATGCGTGCTCCCCCGCGTCCAGTACGTACGGCTCCTCAATCATTAACCGCTTCTGCCGCGTCTGGCCACCGTCCAAGCATGACGCCTCTCTCCATTCCCGGCTCCTGCTCGACGCGGGTTTCCGTTTCCGACAATCGTACATCGACTCAAGATGGCGAGAAGGTCCAAGCAGCAGGCACCACGCGGTTGGCTGGCCAACCTGCTCATGTCGCCATCGTCTCTCTCTCTCTCGCTTTGGTGGCCATGGTCTTAAAATAATAATCCCTTCATTTCTATAAGGTCTTGTAGACATTTCAGACAGCATGCAAAATAGATCAATTTTAATTGTCTGAAATGACTTATAAAAAATGAAGGGAGGGAGTAACATACTCCTACCGCAGTAAAGTAAAACGCGGGGTAGAGGAAAACCGTGATGTGATGGTACAGAAACTAACTCGACCAGTGTATATGCTACTAGTACATCTCTCTCATGACGGCGAGCGCGCACCGTAAGAATCAAGAAGCATGCTACGATCGAGCTGTGTGCACACCATTATTTCCATCCAAGCGCAAGCTTTATCGTGCGCGTCCCAGCGGCAGGCACGACGCGGTGAGGCCCTCTGCGCTCCCTCCCATGTGCCCGTGAGCCCATGCCATTCCATTCCGGTGCATGCAGCGATGCAGGAGAGACGATAGACTAGCTAGACGAGGAAAACGCTGTTGGGAGCTGCCATTGCTAAGCAAGCACGGCCCGATCCGAAGCAGCCACCCCACGACGCGGCGTGAGCAGTTCGATGTTCATTCCCCATCGTCCTCTCTTCCCTCCTCTTCCCAGGCCTACTAATTGCACGCGCAACGCTCCATCTCGCCTTCTCCACAACCACAACCACCGTCACAGTGCATACCAGCTCAATGGAGTGGGAACCCGATGAGCAGCATCTCGGTGACCTCGGGGTCACCGGCATCCGCCGCGAGACCCTCCGAGTTCTTCGGGCCATCCTCCCCAGCTTCCTTTGCCACGTATCCAACATATTCATCTTCCTTGCCCACGTCGCCGGATGCGTCACGGTCTTCTCCAGCCTCGTCTCCGGCGACCTTTCGAGACTTCTCCATCTCTTCTTCTCCCCGGCCTTCTTCTACTTCCTCTGCGATTTCGCCGTCATGGAAGGGTACGACATGCTGTTCGTGCTCTCAGTCGCCTCCTTCTACCGCAACAAGGGCGCCGACCACCGGGCGGGGCCCATGGCCATCCCACGTCTCCTTAGACGCATCAATCGCGACCAGCGCCTCCGGCACTGCGCCACCTTCTTGCTGGCTGTCACCGCCTTCGGAGGTTACACCGCCGTCTTCGGGTCCGCCTGGCGGACGCTCCGCCTGCTCCATGCTCCGGGTGAGATCGTCCTGCCGCTGCGACTGCTAGGCGGGGCCGCGTGCATCGCCGGGGTGGTGTACCTCGCCGTGCTGCTCCGCATGGCCTGCGTGGTGTCGCTGCTCGAGAACGCCAGCGGGTTCGGCGCCTTGTGCAGGAGCCGCGAGCTCCTCGCCGGAAAGTTCTGGGCGGCGGCCACCGTCTTCGCTGTGCTTGATGGCTGCTTCGTAGCGATGCTGATGGCCTTCCCGACGATGACGGTGGAGGACGCAATGGGCGGCATGGGCCTCGGCCAGTTTGCTGCGGTGGCGATGATGACAGCAATATTGTGCGTGGTCATGACTGGGACGCTGGTGGCGCAGCCCGTGGTCTACCTCGTGTGCAAGAACTACCACCATAACCCAAGAACACTACTGGAGGTTTGATGACTGACATCGTCGGCGACAATGGTGGCGTGAAGCAAAGCCTGTCGTAGAGCCGCGGAGCTGCATCCTGCAAAGCCTGGTAGTAATGCTAATTAAGTTGTCTTTCTACTGGCCAATTAAGTTTTTCTTCGGTGAAACTAGACAATTCAGTAAGTTGCTCCCGGCAGCTACCTACTATTTGTATGGGAGCGCCTGGAACTCATTCGACTGAAAAATAGATTGGTCTCAGTCGAATGACGTGGTGATGACGTCGTTCGCTATTTCTCAGCCCGATCACCTGGCACGCCCGAGCGAGGCTCCTTTCTCCCTCGCACAAAGTCCTATTGGGCCGAATACAATCTAGGCCCTTTGTTCTGTTGTTATTTGTAGGTTGTGGGCCTTTTTTGGTTGTTTGTTTTGATTGTCCTTGTTGGGCCTTTTTGACTAAAAGCTTGTTCATACTTTACAGAAAAAGCAGAAAAAAGACAAAAGAAAGCCCAGGCCCCGCTGTATAGGAGCAAAAAAGCTTCGTTGCTTTTTGTTCCTCCCTGTTCTTCTCCTGATCACAGCACATGCCCCAGCCCCCATCCACGAAAATCACAAACCCTCACCCCCAACCCACCCCACTCCTCCTCCAGCCCCAGCCGCCAGGGGACACACCTTTCCCCTCCAAAATGACAATGTGAGCAGAGGAAGGAAGCTTGTGAGCAGAGGAAGCCGCCAGGGCACATACCCACCCACTTCTCCTCCTTCCTCCTCCAGCCCCAGCCGCCAGCCCCCATCCACGAAAATCACAAACCCTCATCGCAGCACGCAAAAACATGGATGCAGGAAGAGATCAGAGGGCACAAAGCACTCACCAGGGTATGCACGCCTCTCCCCTCTCCAGATCTCGGATTATTGTCTCTGTTCTTGTAGTATCTTTCCCTTTTATTCTTCAGAATTCTATTGTGAAAAACACAAAAAGGTGAAAAAACAAAAAGTGAATACAGAACAACCAACATAGCTGCAAATTCGTAAAAAAACAAGGAGCTTTCTTCCTAGGTGCTGCATCCTTCATATACCTGACAAAGAAAACTCTTGACATTGATTGCAGCTGTTCTTGATGCTTATGGAGCTTCTCTGTTTGGTTCTCAGGTTAGTGCCTACAAAAAAAGCAAATGAAATTTTAATGAACATCTGAATCTTGCTTGTACTATTCTGGTTATTTGGTTACAGAAATTTGATGTCTTATCTTTTCTACTATTATGTGGAAAACATAGAAACACAGGGGGGGGGGGGGCAAGATACCCAGCAGCAACAGTGGCTGACTTCTGGTGCTTGGAACCAAGGGCTGCATCATACACACCCCTGGATGCAAAATCAGATGCTTCCTCATGCTTCTATGAACAGAACACAAGGGAATGCCCTGAACATTCCAGTGAGTGCAGCTATGTATGGTATCTTCAATAGTCAAGGCAATACACAGGTATATCTGGGCTCTTTGAAAAAAAAAACACTTGCTTTTGAAAATTGTCAGTAGACATTTCTGTGAATGTTAAAACTTCTTTGTGCAGGTAAACTTGCCTGTGAACCTGGGTCCACATACTTCAGTGGGTGACTCCAACCTAGTGTGTACTGCGCTCCAACCCCCTGTAAGTGTTTACAGTTTAGAGAAAATGGAAGAAAAAAAGAAAAATTCCACTACGATTGTTTTACAAGAAATTGGCAAAAATAATGATGCAGGCAAACAAAGTCGCTTATGAAGCCCCCATGTCATACACGCAACTCCTACTTGCTGCTGAAGAAGAGGTTCTCTACTAACATACTCCTGTTTGCTTGTCGTAGATAAAAACTGTATTAACTTACAAAAATAAACCCAAAAAAGAAAAAAAAATCAAACAAACAGAACTAACTAGAGCTGTTCTAATTTTCAGGGTGCTAGATATGCATCCTCACAATCACAAGAAGATTGCCTTGTTCGTACTGAGGTATGTTTTTTCCTGCTTAAACTTGTGTCTATGTCCCCTGAATAAAAATTGTTTGACTGCTGTGTATAACTATAAAAAACTCCCTCTACAGAACGATATGTACATGATAACTGGGCGATACAGTAGATCTTCAGAAGATCCATTACAAGCACACACTGGGGGTGGAGCTCAGCATATATCTGGAGTCGATGACCAGCATGATATAGAGCTTGAACCTTTTGTTGACAACCGTTTTTCAGAAAGCTTGAATGATTTGAACTGGGACAACGAAATGCAGACAGAAGCAGGAGGAAACAAAAACGGCTCTATGGTGTCAAATGAGATTGCTTCTGACAATGATTCTGATTCCGAGGATGATCATTCTCCAGCGTTGTTGCAAAAAGCCTCTGAGATTACTGTTACAACTGCTGGAGAAGAAGAAAACAGTGGTGCAGCTGGCGAAGTTCAAAAATTAACACAGGATGATATACTGATATTCCTTGAAAATGACAGTATAGAAGCCGCTCAGAGTGCTAGCCAAGAAGTGCGCAGCCATCACGTACCCCATGTGGACATGGTCTTTGATATGGATGATGCAGCTTACAACTTTTACAATGAGTATGCCTCAATTGCTGGTTTTTCTGTGATCAAAGCATCTCGATATTGTGGCAAGAAACAAGGAGGCAGTGCAGCAACTCGGGTAACTTTCAAGTGCAATCGGTCAGGAAGAGTAATTGATGAAGAAGAACAAGAGAATAGGAAGAAGAAACGACGTGACACAAGGCAACAGAAAACAGGACAAGCGCCCTATCGCAACGCAAGGAAGAAAAAAGCAAACACCATTGCAATAACAGGGTGTAAAGCTTAGCTCATTGTCACCAAGAAGGATGAGAAGTGGGTGATAACAACCATAAACCTACAGCACAACCATGATTTGAGTCCTCACACAGAAGTGAAATACCTTCGTTCTCATAACTACATGACAGAGGAGGAGAAACTCCTAATCCGAACTTTCAATGCTGTGAAGCTACCAACAAGACAAATAATAGCAATCCTAAGTTACTTGAGAGGCGGGAACACTCCTTACACCAAAAAGCATGTAAGCAATGTTAGAACAGCCATTGGCAAAGAGAGCAATCAAAATGACATGATGCAGGTGCTAACATATTTCAGGAAGAGACAAGCTGAAGATCCACAATTTTACTATGCGTTCAAAACAACTAAAGTCTCTGATGACGCAAGTAAAGTTTTGTGCATTTTCTGGGCTGACGGGTATTCTAGGAAAATGTACGAGCTATACGGAGACTGCCTCAGCTTCGACACAACATTCAAGACAAACAGATACAACCTCCCATTTGCTCCCTTTGTTGGTGTCACAGGACATGGCCAGAACTGTTTGTTTGCTTGCTCTATCATAGAGAATGAAACAGCTGACACCTTTCAATGGTTGTTTGAGACATTCTTGCATTGCATGGGTGGGAAATCTCCGTCCACAATCATAACAGACGAGGATGCTGGGATGAAGACAGCTATCCCTTTAGTTTTCCCGCATATCTGCCACAGGCGTTGTTTGTTTCATATTAAAAAGAAGGCTGAGGAAAAATGTACTAGGACTTTTGCAGCAAATAAAACACTGCATGATGATTTCAGTGACATCATTCACAACTCTCTGACGGTGGCTGAGTTTGAGCAATTGTGGACAGAGATGATCCAGAGATACAACATTGGGCATGTGAAGTATTTCCAAATCATGTGGAAGAAAAGGAAAAGGTTTGTCCCTGTGTATTTCAAGACGGACTTCTTCCCCTTCATTCACTCTACTGCGCGTAGTGAAGGCACCAACGCCATTTTCAAGGACAACATCACGTCAACTCACAATGTGATCAGCTTCCTCCAAGAGTACCAGAAGATTTCAGAAACCATACAAGATAAGGAGAGGGAGCAAGACTCTATCACAAGAACAACTTCGCCGACATTCTGGGCACGAAGTGAGCTTGAGATACAAGCTGCAAAAATGTACAACAGAAAGATATTTTACAGATTCCAAAAGCAGATAAAGTTTGTGCTGAATTTGCATGTTGAAGAGGTTGAGAGAAATGTGAAATATGAAGTCTACAAGACACCAATGCTAGCTGAAAAGGATTTCAGAACGCGAAGATTTGTTGTGATTGTGAACTTGCAGCAACAGTTGTTCAGTTGTATCTGTGGGAAATTTCAGAAAGATGGCATTGTGTGTTGCCATGTCTTGAGAGTCCTTTCTCATCTCAACATGTCTGTGCTGCCAGAAAAATATTACATAGACAGGTGGAGGCCAAAAAATACAAAGGACATACGGGACATCCGTTTCAATGTTCCTTTGGAACTAACTGCTGGAAGTCAACACTTAAGGTATACCCTTCTATCCAACAGGCTCAATGAGATGGCCTCGGATGGTGCATCAACAAACAGAAAATATCTGTATGTTGTAGCAGAATGTGAAAGGGTGCAACAAAGGTTGGATGAGATGACTAAAGAGGATGAACTTGCAGAAGCGCAACAAGCAAATGTTGACAAGGACACAACAGAGACTGATGCAGCACCGCATCCTGATGGTTATGGAGACACACTTCAAGATCCTGATGTTGCAGTGTCAAAAGGGCGTCCACAAAAAGGACGTTACAAAACTTTCATGGAAAGTTTGGTATCTAAACAGAAAGTCACATGCAGTCAGTGTGGGAAGCCTGATCATTATAAAAGTTCTTGTACTGCAAGTACTGAAGATGTCAATTTGGCTCAGAGAGAGAAAGTCAGTCGCAAACAAACCTCAGGTTTCGCATCAAAAACTTTTCTCTTTTTGGTGTTACCTAACTTTTCCAGCATTACAAAAAGGTCTTGTAGTTCATTTTATTCATTTTGATGAAAAAAATTGCAGCCTCATCTGGGACATCTACGGGCAAGCAACCAGCTGGTGCAAACCCGAGGAGGAAGGCAAGAAAAGAAAAATGAAAATTTGGGTGCTGGAAGTTCAAGAAGGCAAAAAAATATGCAAGTGATGACTGGAAAAATGTAAATGCACTCAAGTTTTGGTTGTTTGTTGTGCCACTGAACAAAAAACAAGAAGGAACTATGATTGTTCATGCATGATAGCGCGTTTGCTACTGTTTTAAGACTGTTTTAGGAAATGCATAAGTTATAAATTTCAGTTGTACTGGTAGACAAAAACCAGGGAAAAAATTGCTTTACTGTTGGGGTAGCAACACTGACCTTAACACAGTAGGTTCCTTGAAATTTTTTCATCCACTTTTTCGCTTGCGGTGTAGAAGTAGATTCCGTGTGCCAAAGAATTTTGAAATCCTGCACCAAAGAAATGTTGTGGGGAAATGATAGAAACAAAAGAACAAGGGCAAAAAAATGTTCTCGTTAGTGCCGCTATAGACGACATAATTTTTTTAGAAAAAGAGGGATACTGAAAATAATCAGACTTAAAAGCATAAAACAAATTAGAAAAAGAACACTCTAAAACCGATGTTTCGATATTGATCTGAAAACAAAATGGGACATTCCAAATTGTTTTCTGGTTAATGACCAGTTTCTACGACACTGCTATACAACTTGGATTTGCTTTCAAATGAAAAAGAAAAAAACAGTTTCTACGACACTGCTATACAACTTGGATTTGCTTTCAAATGAAAAAGAAAAAAACATATCGTTCCTCCATGTACACCGGACACTTTGTGATGTTGTTTAACTTTTGTGATTGTTTTTGATCATCTTGCTGAAGTCCTTTATTGTAGTATTCCTCCATCCATTACAGAGAATGTTGCAGTTGGTTGGCCTCCTTGACCTTCTGAAGAAGTACAAAAAAAGAACTAGTTAGTAACCTGAAAATGACATACAATAACAAAAGGAACTTTGTTTACAGTGGCAAACGCAAAAAAAATACACAAAAATTGGAAAGACAGGAGAAAAAGATAAACAATTTTGTATCACAAGTCATTGCTAAAAAAAGCAGAAAAACTTTGCTTCAATGGAAGAAGTAAAAACATACCAATTTACCATGCGAAGTTCTTGACGAGTATTTTGCCTTGATCCTCTGTGTTGTGAATACTAAATAGAATGTCAACAGCAAATCTGACCCTTGCGTTTGCTACGTCGTTCATTGTGAACTGTCGCTGCATAGGATTTCGCGAAGCCCAAGTTTGCATCCAGTTAAGAGCAAAAATCCCACAAGCGTCGCTGTTTTTTTGCAGAAAATTTAACAACAAAAATTAAAGAAAATATCAAAAATTAAAATGAAAAAAAAGTAGTTTCTGAATTTATATTTACACAAATTAGCTTATTTTTACCTTCCGATTTGCTTTGGCATGTTTGGGTACTCTACACCAAACTTTCTGAAACTCATTCCTCTCAGATTAGAATCTTCCCATGTTTTTATGAAATTGTTTATCTAGAGACAATTGAAAAATGAATATGTTTAGGAACACAAAAATGAATGGGTGTTGCATTACCAACTTAATTTAAAAAATAACAGAAAAAGAAAAGATTAGAAAAACTGTTTTAACCATCAAATCTCTGATCCCGATGTGGAATGGTGTGTTCCCTTCATAATATGAATCTAGGAAGACAAACTTTCTTGCTATAATGTCAACAACGAACAAGAACCAGTGCTCATCATGTACTGGCGGAAAGAAGATCTGCATTTTTTGGACACACAATTTGATTGCAAAAATTTAAAAACAAAGGATAATAAAAACCCAAAAAATAAAAAAATTAATATAGTTTGGTGTCATGAAGCATACACGATCACTTTCGTGTAGAGGCAATGCTTTCCCAGCTCCATTGAAGCTTCTAAGTGTTTTTCTCTTCATTTCCCTCCTTCCTTCTTCAGATTTCCAATTTTCAAGAAAATAATCCTGATTTGTGAAAAAGAACAAAATTTAATTATTGATCTTCCACCCAAGAAGTCCAGTAAAGTGTTGTACAAAAAAAACCCTATGTTGAAAATATGTTGAGTTGTGCTTGGATATGAAATTTCTTTGTACTTACACCTAGTGTAGTGAAGAAGTAGTGCGTTTTTGATCTCCTTGGATGATTCTCTCGAAAGAGCATCCGACAGAAAACATTGAAAACATATGCTTCCACGTGACCACTCACACCAAATGAATCGCCAAGTTGTCCAAGGAAAAGGCTTGTTTTGTCAATCAACACAACCACTTTGCTGCAAGTGGTTGAGAACCAGTATTGTTAGTGAAGGCAACAAAAAATATCAGAAACCATTTAATCACGGGAAAAAAAGTGGAAAATCTAAGTGTAGAAAAAAAAACCTTCTGTGAGGTTCAACTTTGCTTAGTGCCACTATGCCCCTGTGTAGCTCTATCTCATGTGGCTGAAGAGGTCCTCTCTCGTTGTGATCATATGGTGAGGAGAGCCACTTGCTTGGGTGTGTTATCCTTTTTGGAGGAAAATTCTCTTTACCACTTGATGAAGTGCCTAATGATAGCTTTGTGTTGTATAAATTGTCCGCCATGTTTACCATACTAGAGCATGAACCATTGAATGATCTTTCCCCCAAAACTTGAACATCCAGAGACACCTACAAAAAATCATAAACACACACAATTTATGGTTAGTTTGTGTGGCAGCAAAAAAAGATGATGCTGCAGAGAAGTAGGTGTCAAAAAGAGCTACATAAAAAAGAAAGTTGTTCAACAAATTTACATGTAGGTAGTCACTTACAGAGATTGGTTGGTGTTTAGTGCCTTCTTGTTCATCATTTTCATCAAACTCATCTGAAAAAAGCCTCTTCCCTAAAATTGCTGTTGTTGAATATCTCTGCAAAGTGGCAAATAATGTTGAGAGGACGTGTTCAGCAATCAATCAAAAAAGAAACCAAAAACACGCTTTTAGAGGGCAGACTCACACACATTTAAAAAAAAGAGCAGAATTTATAAAAAAAAGTAAAAAAAAAAGAGGAAACAAGAACATAAGCAACATAACAAAAAAATGATGATACCTTCTTGTGCTTTTGTGTAGGACTTTCAGCGTTCTCATTGTTCCATTTGCCCATTGGGGAGTAGCATGTTGTTGCTCTGTCCCAAGTGTGTGACATGCGTGCAACAGGCGATGTCTGAAAAAAATGTTTTGTTGTATATTATAATGAAACACAGGAAACTACTAAGGAGATTAGAAAACAGAAAAAGAGCAAGCGAGAAACGAAAGATAATTTTTTTGGAAAAAAGACATACCAAGTCGATGATGCCATCCTTTTCTTCAAACTGTGGAAGAAAGTCTCTGTACTTGCAAATGCCTGTGGACACGGGTTGTCTCTGCGCACACTGTATGGAGGAATCTCCTTGCACTTCTTGCTCATCCTTGCTTGCATTGCATGGATATTTTTTCTTTGCTTCCTACAATTGTAGAAATATAATTGGGTGTGTAAGAAAAATGACAACTAAAAAAGGCAATAGGGGCTATGGAGAAACAATTACCTCTATTTGAGAATTATATTCTTCCGAGTTCATCTCTAATGGGCGCCACAATTCTGGCTCTATTATTTGATTCCCACAATCATCATGGTCTGGGAGAATTCTGCAGCTAGGTGTCGCATCATCTGTGAAGAAGTACTTTTGCCTTGCAATATCTAATGGATGCAAAGTGTCCTGTAACTCTTTGACATGTTGTTGCTTATCGTCTATCCCGCTGTCATGTAAAAGAAGAAGAAAAAGGAAAAAAGGCACAAAACAATGAGAAAATCACTGCCAGCAAAAGCATGCAAAAAAAGACAAAAAAATATTGTCTGATCAATAATAGAAAAATGAAAAAATGTAGGCAGTACTGTTTGATAGTGCTATGTTGATATCTATATCAAGTTCAACGCGCTTCTTGTAATCACTGACATTATTCGCAGTGTTTTGATCTGAAACAAATGAACAAAAAACAAGTAAATGAAGAAACAAAGCAAGTCAAAAAAACTTTAGAAAAACAAGAAACACGTGCTCAGGAGTGCTTCTTGTAATTCTGAAATGTGTGAAAGTTTTTCCCTGGAAAAACACCTTTGTCAATGTTGTTTTGATGTTCCACACATTCAGAAACCACTGCTTGCTTCTCATTTCGTTGCTCCATGGTACTAGTGTCTATGCAATGCTATGTTCATAGAAGAAACACAGGTTCAGTTGGTCTATACAAAAAAAGAACAGACAGAACAACGTCTTTGAATGATGACACTAAGACAAACGTCAAATGAATTCCTCAGGGGGTGTACCTGTGTTTTATTGTTGTTAACAGTATTATGTTCTAACCCTGTGAATGTTGTCTGTACATCTCTGGTGGATACTTCCTTTGAATTGTTAACTTGTGTCGTGCTCATCACTGCTTTTGCCAATCTAGCTGATAATAGCATGTAGTTCAAGCTAGTGCTTTTCTGTGGTGCTTCTATTTCAATAGGACAAGCATTGACACTGCGCTCGAGGATGTTGCTATGTCCATCCAACATATTTGTGTCTTGGTTGTGTTTAGCAGGGCCAACCTTGTTCATGCTTTCTCCCTGCAACACAAAAAAAAAATTGAAGTGGTTGGTGTCAGAGTTATATGCACCAAGCTAAAAAAGAAAAAAATGTGTTACAAAAAAGAAACATCCTTACTTGTTGTTGCAGTGCAATGCATTCAGCACGCACCGGTTGTCCAACTATATGTGTACATCCTTTACCAATTTCAGAATTTACTTCCTGGCAAATTAGTTTACAGAGTTGCATGTTAAATAACAAAAAATTAAGAAAAAAGGATAAAAAACGTTAGATCTTCTGTTTTTATATGAAACTAACCATTTCATCTTGATGTTTGTGCTCATTTATAGGACCATTCCATGGTACTGGTTGCAATTCAGCTTTGACTCCTTGTGTGTCAACTTCAGGTGTGCTTTGCTGGAGGTGTGACCATGGGCATAGTCATAAATTTGGTACAGAAAAAAAATGAACTGAAAATTACACACGAAAAATGTGGATTTAAAAAGACTAAAAAATAAGAACAAAAATACCTTTATTTTATCTTGCAACAATACATCCTTACTTGTTGAAGTTACTGACTGCCGTGTACTCGTCTTCGTTCTCTTCTTCCTGCCTCTTCGATCTGCCACAAATATAGTGGGGGTCTTATTACAGAAAACACAACATGAATTAGAACAAGAAAAAATGCTGTAATAACATACCACTGCCAATTTCAATCCCATTAGAATCAACTCTAATAGTACTGCCAGACCCATTATCTTTGTCGGATGGCATGTACAAGTGCTCGGATGACTCTAACTTCTCTGTATGTTGAGAGCCATTAAAAGAAGAAGAGACAATGTTCAAAGTATCCAGCAACACTTGTTTTGCTATCAGACAAGTGGTCAGGTTTTGATCTTTTACACGCTCCTGGAAATTGAGGAATATATCTTCTTTGATCTAACAAGCAGAAAAAAATTCCACAAAAATAAATAAAAAATATATAAAAAGGGGAAACCAAAATAGCTTAAATTGACTGTTGAAGTTGCTCTCTCAACCAACTCTCATGCATTTTACCTTATCTGAAAAAGAGTTGCCTAAGACCCTTTGTAGAGCTTTTTGGATATTTGAGTTCTTGGCGGTGCTTGCCCATGCACCGTCAGTTTCTGCATAGCAAGTTTCTGCCTCATCTTTTATCTGACAAAAAAAATGGAAAACAATAAACAAACATAAAAAAGGAGTAGATGTAAGAAACCAAAAAGATACGCATAAAACATAGGCAAAAAATAGCAGAGTATGATAATTACTTGAAGAGCTCCATATAATCCATCTTTCCCAATTAGCATATCACTGAAATGTTTAATGGTTTGTCCTTTCCAAAAACAAACCCTGGGTAGTGCTGGTGGAATTGTTATTGATCCAAAATTGTTGAAGTCTAGACACCGAACCTGCAAAACAAACAACAAAAATACAAATGCAACCTTGAGAATGTTTGATGAGAACACAGTGCTCATAAAATAAAATCAAATTAACAAAAAATTTCATAAAAACAAAAAGAAGGCGCATACTGCTAGCTGATAAATGCAGCATCCCAAAGTGGTTGTTATCCGTTTTTGCTTCAGCTTGTCTGTTTGGTTCTTCTTGACATAGGCGATATTCCATGTATGGACAAAAGAGCACCAATCAAGATCTTTTGACTTTGACACATCCACAAGTGCTCCCAAATATTTGGTGCGCTGCTTTGTGTTGGATGTGGGACACAGGAAGGTTGCTAGTGCGACAGTCAAGAAGCAGCGAAGATAAACGTCGTCAGGCAACTCTTCATTTATAATCTTGTTCCCGAAGAAACTTATGGATGGAAGATCTGTTAGCCCAAACAGTGATAGAAACTCCGCTTTGCCAAACTCCTCGTCTAGCACTGTGATCTTTGTTCCGCCTGCTGGTATACCAAGAACTAATGATACAGCTTCAGGGTTGAGAGGAATTGATTTCCCACCAAGTACAATTGCTTCATCTTTTGTGGATATGTTGTCCGCGACCCACTGTGCGAATGGCCGTGGAACATAACAATCATCTAGCTCAAGCAAGTATCCAAAACCACCGTTCCTAACAACCTCCATCCTATGATTGCTTTTGCACACAACATCAACAATCTTTGCGAAATATCCAATGCTAAATCTGCTGTATGCAGTTGCTCTTTCTTTGTTAATGTGTCGTTTGGGTTTTCCTTCCTCTGGCCTTCTCCTCTGGAAATGGGGATAAGAAGTATTATTCTCTAGAAAAAAATTGGTTATGGCTCACAGAAGTTACAAAAATGAAAAAAACAACGAAAAAGCATACCTTGTTCCTTTTCTCTTTCAAAGCACTCCTTTCCTGCTTCCTCTCTTGTCTTTCCTCTAACTCTACAAATAAATGGAAAGTTTCTGTCGGAAAATTGAACTTTCAAAAAACGACACACAAAAATAAAAATTAGCTTCTACTAGTTCAAAACATAATTACAATTCTTCTCAAGCCGTCAAACAGCATGCCGTCAGATGCGTCTGTTTCTGTCAGATCCACTATACTTTGTTCATGTTTGTCATTCATGGTGTCATCCCCTGAATCATGTTCTTGGCTACTGTTGTTTGTCTCCAAAAGGTCAGGATTTGTATCTTTGCTTAAAAGCTCCTGTTTAAGATAAAACAAACATTTACACAAAAAATGCATGAGCAGCAGCAAAAAAATGCATAAAAAAACAGTCTCTAGTAGACATAGTGTGAAAATGGAACACCAAACCAGAACATGAGCAGCCAGCGAAAAAACTCCAAGTTTGTTAATTGTGTACATTCGAATATACTGTCTACATAGCAATAAGCTGAAGGAAAAACATAAACATACTTGTAGACACTCTTATATGTCATTGAGGCACACTCAGCTTCACTCAGGCAACTTGAGTTTTTGTGTATATTAAAAAGAGAATTGTCATACATTCAGATCTATTGGGTTTGTTAATAAAACATCTAAAAACTGTGTGCTAACATTCTGAATCCCACACTCTGAAACTTACAAAATCAAGCATCGACAAAAAACATTCCTGAAAAGCACATTCTTAAAACTTACAAAAATCAAACAAAAAATGCGTGGCATGGTGACACATGAAAAATACTAAACCAAACATTGAGAAAAAAGAACTGAGTTAAAGTTAGGGTGCCCATTCAGAAAAATACACTACTAATTAAACCAAAAACATCAGGAACTAAAAAAGCATAAACTACTACCCAGAAGCATGGAACACATTTGGTTACAACACCAGTGCTGACCTACTCCTACTGATCAATTAGAAGTACTGTCGCTACGTGACTACGTCAGCTACCTTGATTTGAATAAGGGACCAGATTTATTTTAGCATGATCTGCTTGATTCCAATCAAAAACAGTTAACAAAAAAATGGAAGGCTGCTCTGAATTTTGATATATGCCTCCTTGTACAGTCAAAGGTAGTGATACGAATTAACATAGGAACATTAGTTTCAGATTTTTTTTGGGAGAGTTCACTAAAAATTGAAAATGTTTCAGTCAATTAGAACATTATTTAAGCACAAAAGAGGTATAAATAAGTACAAAAAGAAGAAGGCAAAGCATAGACAACTGATATATATATATACTAGGGATGACTTAATTTGATGAACAATTCATCAAGCTTGCCAAAAAATAGCCTCAACTGATCAGGCCATCTCAACTAGGGTGCAAGCCCTTCATCAAGCTTGAACAATTCATCAAAGCTGAAAGTAGTATGCTGGCTCTGTTTGTTATACCCAGAGCTGACTGAGAAAAAAGAAGAAGCATGCATGGTCTTCCAGACTAGAAGTTCGGCCATCTCAACTAGGGTGCAAGCCCTTCATCTACACAGACAAAATAAATGTTCCATAAACATAAGCCAATCAAAACAGCGAAACAGCTAGTCTGTTCAAACACTTTGATCACCAAAAAAATCCCCTCATAGGGAGAAACACCTAAAAAGCACCCACCCTTGCCGCATAACCACACTCTGAATCTAACAAATTCAGACTTGCCATACAATTTCTCTAACAGAGACAGACATCTATCAAATAGAGATTCCTAGCTCAATGAATCGAAATCCTCATCCCTCTGCTGCCCAACCCACTACTCCAACGTGACCTACACAAAAAATCGCGGCGAGGCGACGCATTCTGCAGAACGAAATCGCGGCGCGGAGTTGAACGGAGCGGAACCAAACTGGAACCCCGCATACAAACGAAAAAAAACATCATAGAGATAGCGTGATGTGGGCTTGGTCTTACTCTATCGTGTGCCGCATGCTCAGTGTCGCCGGCGCAGAGATCGGGGCCCCTGCCCATGGCGGACGGCGCGTCGCCTGCGCGGAGCTCCCGGACGGTGCAGACGGCGGGGGAGTTGTCGGTCGCGCGGGGCTCCTGGACGGGGCAGACGGCGGGGGCCTTGTCGAGCGCGGTGGGGATGGCGGGTGGCTCGTCGGCGGCGACATCGCAGGCCATCGTCTTCGATGTTCTCGCCCCCGTCTCCCCCTTCTCTCTCTCCCACCGATTCAAACAGTGCCAGCCAAAAAAAAGATAGAAGCAGAGCCGCACAACCTGAGGTTATCCGTTGCAAAAACATTGGACATCTTCCACAAAAACCCTCCAGAAAAAAGTAATACAGTAGAGTTCAAAAAACGTCCTTTGTGCTCCTACACAAGAGGTTGTTGTGTGTAAAAACATACACGAGATCATACCATGCAAGAAAAAAAATGATACAAAAAATATTTGTTTACAAAGTAAAAAATCATTTGTTTTGTTCCATTAAAAAAGGAAAAAAAATCTATCAAAAAAAAGAAAATAGTTGTAAAAAAAGAATGTGAGTCGAGCATCAACTTGGAACTGGTTGAAAAACGTTCCTCAACAAACACACACACACCGGCACCTCTCAAATTGCGATTTTCAGTGGTTGACTTGCAAAAAAATAAGAATTCGTACAGAAAACAATTTTTCCCTTCCCCCTCCCCCTAGTTGCAAGTCGATCCTCGGCTAGCAACTTCTCCGCCTCGTCCTTGGTTGTGGCTCGATGGTAGACTCGCAAAAACTATGGACCTTAACAAACACATAAATACGCAACACCCCCCTAGTTGCGAGTCGATGGTCAAGTTGCAATTTGCAAACTGGGTCCACGAATAAAAAACACACACACTTGCAATTTGCGAGTCGATGCTTGACATGCAACTGGTGACCTTCAACAAAAAAAACACACACACACACCCTCCCCCCCTAGTTGCGAGTCGATGGGCAACTTGCAACTGGGGGTCCTCAGCAAACACACCCCCCCTAGTTGCGAGTCGATGGTCAACTTGCAACTGGGGGTCCTCAACAAACACACACCCTCCCCCTAGTTGCGAGTTTGATGGTCAACATGCGACTGGGGACCCTTAACAAAAAGACACACACCCCCCCTAGTTGCGAGTCGATGGTCAACTTGCAATTTGCAAACTGGGTCCACGAATAAAAAACACACACACCCCCTAAGTTGCGAGTCGATGAGCAACTTGCAACTTGGGACCCTCGACAAAAAGGCACACACAACCCTAGTTGCGAGTCGATGGGCAACTTACAACTAAGGGCCCCCCTAGTTGCGAGTCGATGCTTGACATGCAACTGGAGACCCTCAACAAAAAGACACACACACACCCCCTACTTGCGAGTCGATGGGCAACTTGCAACTAGGGGTCCTCAACAAACACACACCCTCCCTAGTTGCGAGTTTGATGGTCAACATGTGACTGGTGACCCTCAACAAAAAGACACACACACACCCTTCCCCCTAGTTGCGAGTCGATGGGCAACTTGCAACTGGGGGTCCTCAACAAAACACACACACACACCCCTAGTTGCGAGTCGATGCTTGACATGCAACTGGAGACCCTTAACAAAAAGACACACACACACACTCCATAGTTGCAAGTCGATGGTCAACTTGCAACTGGGGGTCCTCAGCAAACACACAGCCCCCCTAATTGCGAGTCGATGTGCAACTTGCAACTGGGGGTCCTCAACAAAACACACACACACCCCCTAGTTGCGAGTCAATGGCGAACTTGCAACTGGAGACCCTCAACAAAAAGACACACCCTTCCCCCTAGTTGCGAGTCGATGGGCAACTTGCAACTGGGGGTCCTCAACAAAACACACACACACACCCCCTAGTTGTGAGTCGATGGGCGACTTGCAACTGGGGGTCCTCAACAAAAAGACACACACACACCCCTAGTTGCGAGTCGATGCTTGACATGCAACTGGTGACCCTCAACAAAAAGACACACACACCCCCCTAGTTGCGAGTCGATGGGCAACTTGTAACTGGGGGTCCTCAACAAAAAGACACACACACACCCTAGTTGCGAGTTTGATGGTCAACATGCGACTGGTGACCCTCAACAAAAAGACACACCACACCCTTCCCCCTAGTTGCGAGTCGATGGGCAACTTGCAACTGGGGGTCCTCAACAAAACACACACACACCCCCTAGTTGCGAGTCGATGGGCGACTTGCAACTGGGGGTCCTCAACAAAAAGACACACACACACCCTTCCCTAGTTGCGAGTCGATGGGCGACTTGCAACTGGGGGTCCTCAACAAAACACACACACGCCCCTAGTTGCGAGTCGATGCTTGACATGCAACTAGTGACCCTGAACAAAAAGACACACACACACACCCTAGTTGCCAGTTTGATGGTCAACATGCGACTGGTGACCCTCAACAAAAAGACACACCACACCCTTCCCCCTAGTTGCGAGTCGATGGGCAACTTGCAACTGGGGGTCCTCAACAAAACACACACACACCCCCTAGTTGCGAGTCGATGGGCGACTTGCAACTGGGGGTCCTCAACAAAAAGACACACACACACCCCCTAGTTGCGAGTCGATGCTTGACATGCAACTGGTGACCCTCAACAAAAAGACACACACACACACCCCTAGTTGCGAGTCGATGGGCAACTTGCAACTGCGGGTCCTCAACAAAACACACACACCCCCCTAGTTGCGAGTTTGATGGTCAACATGCGACTGGTGACCCTCAACAAAAGGACACACCACACCCTTCCCCCTAGTTGCGAGTCGATGGGCAACTTGCAACTGGGGGTCCTCAACAAAACACACACACCCCCTAGTTGCGAGTCAATGGCGAACTTGCAACTGGAGACCCTCAACAAAAAGACACACACACACCCTTCCCTAGTTGCGAGTCGATGGGCGACTTGCAACTGGGGGTCCTCAACAAAACACACACACCCCCTAGTTGCGAGTCGATGCTTGACATGCAACTGGTGACCCTCAACAAAAAGACACACACACACCCCTAGTTGCGAGGCGATGGGCAACTTGCAACTAGGGGTCCTCAACAAAACACACACACACCCCTAGTTGCGAGTTTGATGGTCAACATGCGACTGGTGACCCTCAACAAAAAGACACACCACACCCTTCCCCCTAGTTGCGAGTCGATGGGCAACTTGCAACTGGGGGTCCTCAACAAAACACACACACCCCCTAGTTGCGAGTCAAATGGCGAACTTGCAACTGGAGACCCTCAACAAAAAGACACACACACACCCTTCCCTAGTTGCGAGTCGATGGGCGACTTGCAACTGGGGGTCCTCAACAAAAAGACACACACACACCCCTAGTTGCGAGTCGATGCTTGACATGCAACTGGTGACCCTCAACAAAAAGACACACACACACCCCTAGTTGCGAGTCGATGGGCAACTTGCAACTGGGGGTCCTCAACAAAACACACACACACCCCTAGTTGCGAGTTTGATGGTCAACATGCGACTGGTGACCCTCAACAAAAAGACACACCACACCCTTCCCCCTAGTTGCGAGTCGATGGGCAACTTGCAACTAGGGGTCCTCAACAAACAACCCCTCCCTAGTTGCGAGTTTGATGGTCAACATGCGATTGGGGACCCTTGACAAAAAGACACACACACACATCCCCCTGGTTGCGAGTCGGATGGGCAACTTGCAACTAGGGGTCCTCGACACACGCACACAGCCTCCTAGTTACAAAAGTCGGTTGTTGAGATGCAAATGGGTGCCCCTTGACAAAAAAGACACACACACGCACACATTTCTAGTTGCGGGTCGATTATTGACATGCAACTAGGGACCCACGACAAAAACACACACACACACACACCCCTTAGTTGCGAGTCGATGAGCAACTTGCAACTAGGGGTCCTCAACAAACACACACACCCCTAGTTACAAGTCGGTGGTTGAGATGCAACTGGGGGCCCCTTGACAAAAATACACACACACACACGCACTTCTAGTTGCGAGTCGGTTATTGACATGCAACTCGGGACCCACGACAAAACACACGCATACAAACGCACACACACACACACACACACACCCTAGTTACGAGTCGATGTCAACTTGCAGTTGGACGCCACGAATAAAACACACACACACACAACCTAGTTGCGAGTCGATGAGTAACTTGCAACTGCGGACACACACACAACCTGTGGTTGCAAAGTTGGTTATCAACATTCAATTGGGTAAACTACAACTGGGGACCCACCCACACACACACCCTAGTTATGAGTCGATGGGCAACTTGCAACTAGGGGTCCTCAACACACGTACACGCCCCCTAGTTACAAGTCGGTGGTTGAGATGCAACTGGGTGCCCCAGTTACACTTGGGGGCCACGAATAAAACACACAAAGACACACACACCCCCTAGTTGCGAGTCGATGGATAACTTGCAACTAGGGGTCCTCGACACACGCACACACACACCCTAGTTACAAAGTCGGTGGTTGAGATGCAGCTGGGGGCCCTTGAAAAAACACAAACACACGCACACACTTCTAGTTGCGAGTCAATTATTGACTTGCAACTAGGGATCCACAACAAAACACATACACACACACACACCCTAGTTGCGAGTCGATGTCAACTTGCAACTGGGGGCCATGGATAAAACACACACACACACACACACCCCTAGTTACGAGTCGATGAGTAACTTGCAACTGGGGAGACCAACAAGACACACAGGCACACACCTAGTTGCGCCTCAATTATCAACAAGCAAAAAAATGGGGCCCCTCGAGAAAACACAAACACTCCCCCATCCCCCTCCTAGTTCCCATTTGATGGTGGGCTTGCAACTGGGGACCATCAACAACACACACTCCCCCTTGTTGTGAGTTGATGGATCGCATACAACTGGGGACCTTCAACAAGACACACACTCTGCTAGTTGATGGCTGAGTTGCAAACTCGGTATGTTCAAGAACAATCTTCAAAGAACAAGCTCATACAAAAAACACATAGTCGCCCACCCTCCCTCTCCCTAAATTGTGAGTAGACGGTAGACTTTCAACTACGACCTTGACCGCACTCTCTTAGACCTACGATTTTCAAAGATGACTACTTGCAAAAAATAAGGCATCTATGAGAAAACAATATTTTTGTTACTAAAAAGGAACCGGGCAAACAAAATTGCATGTATAGTGCAGACAGGCAAAAGGGTGTTTATCGTTACAAATCATAACAAGAAAACATTAAAAAAACATAAACGCCTTTACTCCTAAAGAAACATACTGATGAAAAATATATAGCATCACTTATCATTACGAGAAACACATATTCCACATAGTTTTGAAACACACATAGATAATAAAACATCGCAAACGACGAGCCGGGGGGGTTACTTGGTTCTTGTCAACCGCATAAACAAAAGACCGCATCGATGTTTTGCATCAGCATACTACATAACTAGGAACATAGCTTCTCGAAAAAGAAAGTGAAACTTAAAGCTTGCTGACGACAACAGTAACATTCATGCAAGACTTGCTGCTGGCCTTGAAGAACATGAAGATGCAGTCATTGATTTCCAGGGTAGTCTTTGAAAGGAAACGCCTCCACTGCTTTTTGTTGAAAGCTATACGTCCATCAGTAGACGTGCTGTATTCAACACGAGTCTTTGCCTCCCCACTGCTTAGACGAACACAAGCCAACCCTTTTTTAGGGATGTTCAAGCTTGTAGCAACCCTCTCTAGCACTTTCTGTATCGACAACAAAGAACAGAAAACAAAAAACATGAAAATAAAAAAGCTTGAAAGCAAACGCAACAAAAACTGCATGCATTTAAGAAAATAATGAATGCATATAAACAAAATAAAGTAAACACAAAAAGCAAAATTTTAATAAAAAAGAAACAACAAAACATACCATTTGTCCAACTTGAGTGTCAGTTGTAGTAAGACAGTGTACAAAAGACACTCCTAAAAACTTGGACTTGAAGCTGAGCACCAGTTCATTGAGAATGTCCTGTTGTGCATCATTCAGAGTTAGACCCTTTGTATACTCGATCTTTATGTTGCCACCGTCTTCATCCACATCTGAGATGCCTCCATCTATCATCTCTTCATCCATGTCTGTGTGCAAGTCAACACTTTGAGCGACAACATATGCCTGGCGGGGACGCCTGTCCAAGTCAAAAATGACCACAGCACCCTTCTGAAGAGAAAAGTCAGAAGTGAATTTCTTCCAGCCACTCCCCTTGATCCTGGTCCTGTGTGCCCCCTTCACAATGTCGACAGAGTACTTGCGTCCATGGGCTTCAAAACGCATGTAGTCCCCGGTAACACCATTGACATAGACTCTTGCATTGCATGGGACAGTCTACAAAAAATGTAAAAACAAAAGAAAAATATAATTAGGAAACTGTACATAAAATAAAAAAGACATCATTGAATACAAAGAGCGCGACCATCCATGGCAAAATACGCAAAGCATTCTGACCGTAACTTGTACAATCAGGATAACAATCGTTAAAAAACTATGATATTACAGAACTAGTAATGACGTAATCAACCAAACTATTCTGAAAGAACAAACAAATCAATGATCTGACAGTATAACCAATGAGTTAGCTAGAAACCCTAGTTGCATGGTCTTCCCTAGTCCCATGTCATCACCGACGATGACATTCTAAACAGCGATACAAAATTGACATACTTATTAAAGAAAAAGCTGATATGAAGCAAAAAGAAAAAAATTGCACATGGAAAAAAAATCAGCCCAATTACCGCTTTAGACAGGAACTCATCACGAATGTCGATCTTGAAGTTGTTGTCAGCACTACCATGGCAAAAGTTCCCACATAGCTCACAAGAAAAAACCTGAGAAGAGAAAAAGAAAAAAACAAGTATTCTTTTAGTCAAGCAAATTTGCAAAAGCTCTATAATTACACTTGGTATCTGCACTTATTAATGCAAAAAAACTTGGTCATGAGAAAAATTGAGACATTCCCTCTTGCTCTGGGCATCACCGAACTAAGCTTCCAGAAATACATGCATGAGGAGGCTAAACAAAAAAGGGCCTGCTCCAGCACAAATCAGACACCGGGTAAAAAAGGCGTTGTCAGACAGGAACAATAAACATAAAAGTCCAGCTTACTAAACTGTGGATATTATACAGACTCAAGCCGATGCCCCACAAAATTCCAGACGATGTGTGAATAAGATTCTAGAGTACTTATCAAGACTAAACAGAAAGATGGAAAAAGAACAGCCGCAGATGCATGGTTCTAACTTCAGGCAAAAAATCCCAAAAAGAAGAATAAAGAATCACAGCAATGTGTGAAATCATATTCAAGAGAAAGCGGTAGGCGTCGTAGTTACTCGAACAAAAAAACACCCGTATACTAGGACAAAAAAAACAAACAAACAGAAGTTCTGCTGAATGAACTCCACAAACAGAAGTTTTGCAGTATCCCCACTGCAAAAAAATAACTTCCATGATCTCAAATGGAAGAATTATATTCACGATTCTAAGAAAATGAATGATAACACAGACTGGAACTAAAGATGACAAACTGGGTCCTAGAAGTGCTGCCCTATATAAATGAGCTAGAAGTACATGAATGTACAGACTCTAAATTAGAAAAACTGAAAATGCTAGCTGATACATTCAGAAAAAAACAAAAACAAACAACTCAATGTCAGCAGGAACTTGCACTCAATGTCGGCAGCTGGAGAGGAGCCGGTCTTGGATATCTTCAAAGGTTCATGGTCTGGATAGTGCACCAGCTCCACCCAACTCGGTACACACCGGCATATACCGGCACGCACCGGCACATACGCTCGTGCAATGCGTGGCTGACAGTTAAGGGTGCAGACTTCCAGCAAGGCGGGCACACTTGGAAAGTCATAGCCGCTAGATGCAGATCAATGAAGAAGAAAGATTCACGGCACGGCGGCACGGTGAAGCCAACAACAACGACAGACAGCACGTACGACACTCCCCCGTACGTACGTGCGTGCTATGAATGTACATACTCTAAATTACAAAAGCTGAAATGCTAGCTGATACATTCAGAAATACAAAAACAAAACGAACAAACAGAAAACTCTAGTCTGCAATATGGGTGCTATCTGCTACATACAGTACAACAAACAAGAATCTAAACAAAGATGAGCACAAAAAAACTAAACAGCAGGCTCTGAAACTAGTCTGCTTACTATTCAGCAGCTATATGAACATGCACAACTACACACAGGGGCATGATCTGAACCTATGGCCACAATCAAAAAACATTTTATTTCACTATAAAAAAACGTGTGCATTCCACACTCAACATCATTCCTCTTAATGCCTTGCTCGGTTTCATAGCATTTCAAAAGGGTTTTGAAGGGGATTGGAAAAGGGATTAAATCCCCAACAACTCAAAATCCACCTCAAATCCATCCATTCCTCTCCAATCCCCTTGCGGTGGGGATTAACCGAACATGCCCTAACGTAGGTCGCTCATATAAAACACCACCCCCCCCCCAACCACCATCAGGATAATGATGAACTACCTCAAAACAAAAACAGAGGAACAAGCCCTAGAATGCAAAAAACAAATCTAAAAAAAAGAACAAGAAGAGAAGACGAACACTCACATCTCCGGCCTCCCCTGCCATCTCTCTCGCTAGAAGCCACCAAGCCGTTCCACGCTTACACTGAAATCAGATGTGAGAGCGCCGTTGCTGGGGAAGAAGGCAGCCGATGGGAAAGGGGAAGAGACGCGAGGAGAGTGACAACAGCTGCAAGTCGATGGGAAAGGGTTAGACCGTTCGCATTCTAAAAGCATGGCCCAAACACAAACAAAAAACGGGGCGGCCCAGCCCGAAACAAACAACTCGCTCCCCCGTGTCGCTTCAGGCCCAACAAACAAAACAGCTCGCCCAGGACGAAACACGAATCGTGGCGCGGGTGGATCGGACGGTCAGAAAACTGAATGAGACCAATTTGTTTCTCATTCGAATGAGATTTAGCAAATCCGTATTTGTATTGCTAGTTGTGGAACTATGCGCTTGGTATTGGGTATGTGTGTTTATGCTTGGATGTATTTGGTTTGCTATTGGATATGTGTGTGAGTTAATCTGTTGTACTACTGCAATTCTTGAGAGAATCTAACTGTTACAGATTATGTGCATTGGGAGGAGCTGTATAAGTGTGAGTTTGTACATTTGCCAGTAAAAAAAGGTCATGCACTGGAATTTGGCTTGATCAGACATAACATGCCTTCACATCGTGTCATTGTGACAGATGGATAACGTCGTTTGATACATGAATGATCTTGAATGCCAAAAATTGATCAAATACTAATCATATCGAGAATTCAATATCTGAGCGTATGCCTCCAAACACGCCCTATACATATTGCAATCGTGACAATTTATTTTTCTGAACAAATGGATAATGCTCCTCGTGGAAAAAAATGTACAATCCTTATACTCATATAAAAGTTTGTTGTGCCCGTGTCTACATTGCAACTACTTCATGGTTAGGAGGCCTATATGGTGTTAATTTGGAGCTTCGAAGAGTTATTTATTTCGAATGTTTCAATTTGGGTGACAAAGAAGTACGTTTAGAACTTATATTGGATAATCTTTCGGTGCCAGGCCAACTTAATTTCAGCCTCCGGATTTTACTTGTAACAATTTTGCAACGAATTTGGGTGACAAAGAAGTACGTTTAGAACTTATAGTGGATAATCTTTCGGTGCCATGCCTCCTTAATTTCAGCCTCTCGATTTACTTGTAACAGTTTTGCAACGAATTTGGGTGTGCAACTTCGAATGCATGGAGAGGCTCGGGTGGCCATCCATCATCGAAAAAAATACTATATCGGAAAAACAATCCCTTCTGCGTAGCGCTGCATACATACATACATAAGAAAAAACCTCACGTATGCTCACGAGTGAACAGTAATAAATTCGTACAGGAAAATTACAAAACTCTTCCGGCGAACCCTTCCCTCGCTCTCTTTTCACTTTCCTTGCTTTCCTCCTTGTCAGTTGTCATTTTAGTCATCTCTCTGTACATATTCTCCCAGCATACAAATCGGTAATGCTACACTCACGGGGAGGATCTATACGGAGTTCACGGGGTAGCAGACGTGGAGGATTAAGATTGGGTTTAAGGGGTGGGAAGGGGCCCACACCTCCCGTAATTTTCTTGCACACCCAAATCAGGGGGGCTAGTTTGATTAGATGGAACAACCCCGTATTAGCCCCGTATAAAGGCCCGTGAGTCTAGCATTTTCACATACAAATAGAAAGAAGGCCAGCATTTGCTGGGTGGTTCAAAGAAAAGTATTGTGCCACCTTTCACCATAAACCAAGATGGAGAGGAGCGCGCGGTCCGGCCGGTCATAGCAGCCGCGGCCGGTGGGGGTGGGCCGGCCGTGTCAGTGGCAGCGAAGGCAAGCCCATGGCGTCGTTCCGGTCAATCGACTCCGCCGCGTCCAGCTGCTCGTCTCTCTCTCTCTCGGTCGACACGTACTACACACTAGTGCCCAGAGATGGCTCACCTGGTTTCCGTTTCCGGCAAAATTAGCATCCGCCAGGGACGCGCACCGTCGAGCCCAGCATCGACGCAGAAATGCCAAAAGGTCAGGCGAGGCACGACGCGGCCACCCTCGCGTCTCCATCGGCGGTGAAACCTTTAATGGCCGCCCACAGCTACTTGTACTAGATAGTACTTCCTCCGGTCCTTTTTACTTTGCATATTAGGTTTGTCTGAAGTCAAACACTTTAAAGTTTGATCAAGTTTATACGAAAAATTATTAACATTCACATAACAACACCAATAACATTAGATTCATCTTGGAATGAATTTTCGTATTATATTCATTAGGTATTATAGGTGTTCATATTTTCTAATATAAACTTGGTCAAACTTAGCAAAGTTTGACTTTAGACAAATCTAATATGCAGAGTAAAAAGGACCGAAGGGAGTACTAGTAGGAGGAGAGTAGCGAATACATGCTTGCTTTGATCGTCTCAACTGAAAGCAAAGTGCGAAACGCGCGGCCAAGGTCTATTCCTCAAAAGTGTGAATCTCAAAGCACCTCTATTCCGGTGCAAGAAATGAACCGATGCCATGGCATACTTGAACTGAAAGCAAAGTGACTAGTTAGCGTCAAACGCGGGATAAATGGCGTGCAGCGGAGCGTGAAACTCTCACGGCCACACGTACGTGGTTCTCCGTGTTTTAATCTAAACAGACGTATACCCCCCCCCCCCTCTTCCTCCAGCCGGTCACATGAGAAAATATGTTTTAGACATGCATGCTCCAGAGAGTTCACAAAATAGATACTCCCTTCATAAAAAAATATAAAAGCATTTAGGTCACTAAATGTCTATGGCTACGCATAAAACAAAACTTTGACTGCTACCTATTACGCATATGATTTTAACGCATGCATGCTCTGGATAGTTCTCCACGTGTCCACCATATCACATTTTTTTTTCTTTTGAGAGAAGGCCATGATAGCTAGCTTTATATTAGATTAAAACATAGTTACATCGTCTATGAGCTTACCGACATGTCAGGGGGCTCGTTTAACCAACTAAAGGAAGACTTATTACAATAGCTATGGTTTGCTAGCACATAAGCCACTTGACTACAAGAGCGAATACAATGCTTGAAAGTGACCTTCCAGATCATAGTACCTACTATATCCAAGTTAATGACTTCAAGTGAATCTGATTCCGCCTCAATCCAGTTAAAACGAAGAGAATTTGCAAATGCCAGCCCGTCTCTCATAGCCATCACTTCAGTGGTAATAGCATCAGCTGCATATGGGATAAACCTACACGGAGCAACAACAAGGTTTCCCCTGTCATCTCTGAGCACGGCCGTTGTCGCACCCAAGCCCCTCATCTTCAAAGAATGCTGCATCGACGTTTAGCTTAGTGTATCTTGGGTTAGGTTTTTTCCATCTTGTTTCAAGCACTACTGTAATACGTGAGGAAGCCGTCTAAAAGTTCATTTCTATAGATGGGATTGAGATCGGCCATCTCCAGGTTGGTGGCACTGGTTCATTGTGCGTGATTTTCTGTTGGGTCCATCATAGGTACCAACTTCCTACAATCAAAGCTTGTTTAAAATTGATGTTTGGATGTACCTTTAGGTGGTTATCCGATAGTGAAAACATATACTTGAATATGGCCGAGCCTAATCTGTCTACATGTAATGAATGGTCAATGAACTCCAACATACCCAGTCGCTCTCATAGCTCCCTTGCATGCATGCATCGAAACAGAAGATGTCATATGTCTTCTGCCCCTTGGTGACAAATATGACAAGCGTCAATGGAGCCAACATGTCTATTTGCTGGGATAGCTTTAAGAGGCACTATTCCTCGCAGAATCCTCCAACAAAAAAATCTGATTTTTACGTGGAACCGGAAGTTTTCATAGAGTAGTCCATACTGCTAGGGGGTGGACCGTCCCGTTCTCTCCATCCCATATGCATGCGCCCTGAAACTGTGTAACCACTGCAAGTGATACGTTGTTCTAACCGGAAAAAAAGTCCAGTTCTATTTGGCCGCCATGCAATCGAGCCATCAAAAGCTTGATAGTGATTAGGAATCTGCAATATCCTTCGAATATCCACATGGTAAAAAATAGCTTCAAGCAGTGTCTCACCCCGTGTGCTAGTTGAAGGGTCAATTAATTCACGCACCTTGGCGCTCGGGCGTATGGCGGCGCTTCTTCTTCGAGTTTGTCTTCGGGGCTCCGATGCTCCTCGAGTTCGCGTGTCTAGATGTAGTCGACGGAGCTCTGGGTAGATTTTCGCCGTCTCCTTGGGGCAATGAGCATAGGGTTTGTTGTCATATGGCGAGATTTGGTGTCAGGTGTTTCAGATATATTCAAGAGTTCGACGACGACGACGATTGCGACTCTAGGGCGCTGGTCCTTAGGGTTGAAAATTGATGACATGGCTTCGAATGGTGTATACTGAACGCACAAAAAGTCTAAAGTTGAAATAAGTTTTAAAAAATGAAATGCCATTGTAACAGATGAGTTTTAGCTCAAAACCCTTATACTTCAAAAAAGATTGTCCATTTTATACACGAAGTGCATCTAGTTTTTGCTGTTAGCACATGCTATGTGGGTGAAATGATGATACCATGCCAACTTTCAACATTTTCAGAGTTCATTTGTAGTTCTTTTCAATTTCAGGGTCATTTAGCTCAAAAAAATAGTAAATGCATGAAAAATAGAAAATGAAGTCAGGAAGGGTTGAAAATTGATGACGTGGCTTCGAATGGTGCATACTAAACGCACAAAAAGTCTGGCGTTGAAATAAGTTTTAAAAAATGAAATGTCTTTGTAACAGATGAGTTTTAGCCCAAAACCCTGATACTTCGAAAGAGATTGTCCATTTTGTACACGAAGTGCATCTAGTTTTTGTTGTAACGCTCTCAACTTTTTTGCACATGCTATGTGGGAGAAATGATAATACCATGCCAACTTTCAACCTTTTCAGAGTTCATTTGTAGTTCTTTTCAATTTCAGGGTCATTTAGCTAAAAAATAGTAAATGCATGAAAAATAGCAAACGAAGTCAGAAAGGGTTAAAAATTTGTTTGTACATAATATTTCTTCACATTTCAAATGCCAAACACATAAGCACCTTAACTATTATAAAGATTCCCTCCGATTTGTCCAAAGTGGGACTTTCCAAATATATCAGTCTGGAAACTCACTAGAGAAGAAAGTGATGATAGTGAAGCCGGTCGCATCCCAGAGTGGGATCTTTGGGTGTAAAACTTTTTTCTTCGCGTGTGTCCCTTTGCGCCGTAACCATGGACAATCTTCATCATTTAACTGGATGCTCGGGTCAATATTCACTGTGAAGGGAGCAATTCATGAAACTTTTCATAATCTTCTGACATGTCTGTCTTGTCCTCCACTTCCATGATGTTTCCTTTCCCTGAAAGAACTATGTGGCGCTTTGTCTCATCGTATGATGTATTCGCTTTCTTATCTTTTCTTTTTCTTGTCTTGGTAGACATGTCTTCACATAGAAAACCTGCGCCACATCATTGGTTAGGACAAATGGTTCGTCTACGTACGCAAAATTATTGAGATCCACTGTTGTCATTCTGATAAGGCTCGACTAGATGGCAAGTCGTTCGTCGGCCCGACCTTTCACGGTACTAGCAGCATCAACAAAAATTCCGGTCGAGCAAAGATGCAAGACCATAAGATCAAAAACTAGCTTTGAGTAGACTAGATCAACTCCACACGCCGCAGCAACAAAATCCACACGGATCAGCAACAAAGACAATATTGGGTGTCCCCCTACATGGGACTTTTCTGTTTATTGAAACTCACAACCTAAACAAATCTCACGATAACCAAAAACTGACCCATGTCGGGGGACACCCAATATTGTCTTTGTTGCTGATCCGTGTGGGTTTTGTTGCTGCTGCGCGTGGAGTTGATCTAGTCTACTCAATGCTAGTTTTTGATCTTACGGTCTTGCATCTTTGCTCGACCGGAATTTCTTGTTGATGCTGCTAGTACCGTGAAAGGTCGGGCCGACGAACGACTTGCCATCTAGTCGAGCCTTATCAAGTGGTATCAGAGCCTTTTTGGTGGAGTCCTACAATTTGGTTTCACTTCTGGCTGGGGTGGAGCAACCTAGAGCAACATAGAACCAATTAAAAGGTGTTGCATCGAAGTACATTGGTCCAAGTTCTCCTTCTTCTGTATAGTACACTGAGCTTCAGTAATTGATTTAGCTCTAATGGCTACATCACATTCGTACTGTGGGTCTGCCGTTACCCCGCCTCCTGTCAGATTGACCCATTTGCTCCGAAACAAAGGGACCTTCAAACCACGTCCATAGTCAAATTCCCATATCTCCTCTATGTAACCATAATATGTGTCCTTTCTCCTCTTGGTTGTTGCATCAAAGCGGACATCACTGTTTTGGTTGGTGCTCTTTTTATCTTGGGCGACCGTGTAAAATGTATTCCCATTTATCTCGTACCCTTTGAAAGTCATTATATTCGAATATGGTAATTGGGACAATAAGTACAGGTCATCTTCAACAGTGTCGTTATGTATGGCACGTGTCTGCAACCAACCGGCGAAAGTCTCCAGTTGTTCACGTGTAATCCGGTCATTAGACTGCTTCGGGTGTTTGGAGCATAGAATATTCTTGTGTTCCTCGATATACGGAGCCACCAAGGTGGAATTTTGTACAACTGTGTAGTGTGCTTGAGTGAGAGAATACCCGTCCATACATATTATTGCTTTCGGTCCTAGCGTGCCTTTTCCACCCAGTCTGCCCTCATGCCGCGATTCAGGAACAATAATCGGCTTAAGGTCAGGAATAAAGTCAACACAAAACTCAATGACCTCCTCATATTCATGGCCCTTGGAGATGCTTCCTTTCCTAGCACGGTTATGAACATATTTATTTAAGACTCCCATGAACCTCTCAAAGGGGAATATATTGTGTAGAAATACAGGACCCAGAACGGCAATCTCTTCGCATAGGTGAACTAGGACGTGTGTCATGATATTGAAGAGGGATGGTGGGAACACCAACTCGAAACTGACAAGACATTGCACCAAATCATTCTTTGACTTTGGTATGATTTCTGGATCGATTACCTTTTGAGAGATTGCATTCAGGAATGCACATAGCTTCACAATGGCTAATCAAACCTTTTCCAGTAGAAGCCCCCTCAATGCAACCGGAAGCAGTTGCGTCATAATCACGTGGCAGTCATTAGACTTTAGGTTCCAGAACTTTTTCTGTGTCATATTTATTATTCCCTTTATATTCGACGAGAAGCCAAATGGAAACTTCATACTGAGCAGACATTCAAAAAAGATTTCCTTCTCTTCTTTGGTAAGAGCGTAGCTGGCATGACCCTGATGTATGCCGTCTTTTCCGTGCATACGTTGCTGGTCCTCCCATGCCTTCAGTGTATCTTTTTTCCCATACACGCCCAAGAAGCCAAGCAGGGTCACGTAAAGATTCTTCGTCACGTGCATCACGTCGATTGCAGAGCGGACTTGTAGGTCTTTCCAATATAGGATAGGTCCCAAAATATAAATTTCTTCTTCCACATGAGTGCACGTCCGTCGGCGTCATTCGGAACAGATTGTCCGCCAGAAGCCTTTCCAAGGATTACTTTTAAATCCATGACCATATCAAGTATGATGGCGAGGCTTCTTCCGTTGATCTTTCTCACCTTTGAAATGCTTGCCTTTCTTTCTTACGGGATGCCTGCTCGGAAGAAATCGACGATGTCCCAGGTACACATTCTTCTTACAATTATCCAAATATATACTACCTGTATCATGTAAACAGTGCATGCATGCACGGTATCCCTTGTTTGGTTGTCCTGAAAGGTTACTGAGAGCAGACCAATCATTGATGGTCACAAACAGCAATGCATGTAGGTCAAATTCCTCCTGATTGTGCTCATCCCGCGCACGTACACCTTTTTCATTCCACAACTGTAAGAGTTCTTCAACTGATGGCTTTAGGTACACATCAATGTCGTTGCCGAGTTGCTTAGGGCCTTGGATGAGCACTGGCATCATAATGAACTTTCGCTTCATGCACAACCAAGGAGGAAGGTTATACATACATAGAGTCACAGGCTAGGTGCTATGATTGCTGCTCTGCTCCCCAAAAGGATTAATGCCATCTACGCTTAGACCAAACCATACGTTCCTTGCGTCATCTGCAAATTCCTCCCACTTTCTCTCAATTTTCTCCACTGCGACCGGTCAGCGGGTACTCTCAACTTCTCGTCTTTCTTACGGTCTTCTTTATGCCATCGCATCAATTTGGCATGCTCGTTGTTCTGGAACAAACGTTTCAACTGTGGTATTATAGGAGCATACCAAATCACCTTGGCAGGAATCTTCTTCCTGGGGCGCTCGCCCTCAACATCACCAGGGTCATCGCGGCTGATCTTATAGCGCATTGCACCGCATATCGGGCATGCATTCAAATCCTCGTACTCACCGCAGTAGAGGATGCAGTCAATAGGGCATGCATGTATCTTCTTCACATCTAATCCTAGAGGCGCAGACAGCCTTCTTTGCTTTGTACGTACTATCGGGCAATTCGTTGTCCTTTGGAAGCATCTTCTTTAACATTACCAGCAACTTTTCAAATCCCTTGTCAGATACACCATTCTCTGCCTTCCATTGCAGCAATTCCAGTGTGGTGCCCAACTTTTTCTTGTCAGCTTCGCAATTTGGGTACAACAATTTCTTGTGATCCTCTAACCTGCGCTGCAACTTTAGCCTCTCCTTTTCACTTGCGTAGTTTCTCTTTGCATCGGCAATGGCCCGACCAAGATCATCCGCGGGCTCATCTGATGCCTCTTCTTCAGCTTCTTCCCGCATTGCCGGCTCAGCTTCTTCCCCCATTGTTGTACCATCATATTCAGGGAACCCATGGCCAGGATAGCAGTCTTCGTCCTCTTCTTCTTCATTGTCTTCCATCATAACCCCTCTTTCTCCGTGCTTGGTCCAAACATTATAGTGGGGCATGAAACGGGACTCAAATAGGTGGACGTGAATGGTTCTTGATTTAGAGTAATTCTGATCATTCTTACAGACAGCACATGGACAACACATAAAACCATCCGCCCGCTTGTTTGCCTCAGCTGCAAGCAGAAAAGTATGCACGTCATTAATGAACTAGGAAGAGCATCGGTCATCGTACATCCATTTCCGGCTCATCTTCATTACACAACATCGAAAAGACCAAATTAATACAAGTTCACACACACTTATTCTCATAAAACAACATACACACTCTCTAGCTAAAGCATTTAAATGCAAAAACAAATGCGATCAAGATCGCAACTAAGGTAACAATTGATCCAACAGCATAATGATACCAAGCCTCACTATCAATGGCATATTTTCTAATCTTTCTAATCTTCAAGCACATTTTCTCCATCTTGATCTTGTGATCATCGACATCGGCAACATACTACTCTAGTTTCATCTTCGCTTCTTCAATTCTTTTCAATTTTTCTTTCAAATACTCGTTTTCTTTTTCAACTAAATTTAACCTCTCGACAAAAGGGTCGGTTGGAATTTCTGGTTCACATACCTCCTAGATAAAAATATATATGTCAACTTGATGGGCATAATTTGTCATAAACACGAAATGCAAAAAATAGTTATAAAAGAGAATACACCACATCCGAATCATAAACCGGACGAGGGCCGACGGGGACGGATATCAAAACCATGGCACTATGTATAACAAACAACGTACGGGTAAGAAAATTATACAAGTAACTATATATCCAAATCACACAAACATGATTTAAAAAAAAGATAAGAACAAGATGCTCACGAAGGTGGTGCCGGCGACGGGGCGGTGCGGGCGGTCGACGGTGGTTAGGACGGGGACGGGAAGGCACTAAGTAAACGACACCTACAAATGCAAACTAAGAGTTAATTTGAGCTCAAATTGCATATAAATCAAATAAACTACCACATATAATTACTCCCAAACTAAAACCCACAAATCACTATACTTATAGAGCATTTCAAGAGCTAATCTAGCAATGAGAGATGAAAGGAAAAAGTTGCTAACCTTTGTGATTACTTGGATGGATGGGGGGCCTAGAAATCTTGACAAATTTTGGGCAAAATGGAGGATGAGGTCGAGCTTTCGGGAAGAACAGAGAGGAGAGGAAAGGGAAAGAACAGAGAGCTTGATTGCGGGCTGGACGACGGGTTTATATAGGAACATCTTTAGTCCCGGCTCATGATACAAACCGGGACTAAAGGTGAGCCTCTAGTCCCGGTTCATGGCACGAACCGGGACTAAAGGGTTTGGTGGGGCCCCAGCCTGACACCAGCCTGCCACCACCTCTTTAGTCCCGGTTCGTGGCACGAACCGGTACTAGAGGTTCAACACCGATTTGTTTACAAACCGGGACTAATGTGTCTCACGTAAAATAGTTTTTCTACTAGTGGCAGTGTATCTGTATTCCAGAAATCCGATAACTTTATAGGGAGAGCCCCAAAATGCGCTTATAGGGGAAGGTTTCTTGGAAAGCTGCTGGAGATGCTCTAAGTACCACAGTATATAGACGGTAAAGAAAACTATAAAACTACAACCTTGCTTCTTACATGAGAACAAAGATTGCTCACCGATATTTTCTTAGAAATACCTGTAATTTTATTCATGCTCTTATCACTAGGAGAATACCAGGTGATACCATCACTTGAGTGCTACCATGATACCCGTTTGAAATTTGTTATTTTAGATGTGTCACATCTGGATCACTCCTTTTTGTGTCTTTTTGTGTATTTCGGATTTGATCTGAATTTTTTAGAGGTTGTAGACACATATGTGATGAACATTCACAATTTTGTGTTGCGATGGCTCCGATGACAGCAATGTTGTGCATGGTGGTGGTGGTGATGCTGGTGGCGCATCCCGTGGTCTACCTTGTGTGCAAGAACTACCACCAGAACCGAAGAACACCACTAAAGGTTTGATTGACATTGTCGGCAACAATGGTGTGAAGCAAAGCCTGGCATGGAGCCGTGTGGAGCTGCAACCTGCAAAGCCAGGTAGTGCTGTAGTGCTAATTAAGGAAAACACTTCCTATCAGTAGTCTGGTAAGAAGCCAACGCCAGACCACTCGTTGTCCGTGGATTCTGGTTCAATCTCATGGTGGAGATAATAAACGATAATTAATTCCTTATATCTCTTTAATGCCTACACTCCCGGGTTGCTAGGCCCCGATGGAGTCGGGCCAGCTGATAGGTTCGATGGGCTCAGGCCCGGGCAGCTATCGAAGGTGCAACGACGCACAAACCAAACATAAGATTGAGGTAGAAGTGGAAGGACGGAGGCGTAAAATATTTAGTACCACCTCGCATGGAAAAAAATCTCAAAAAAAATTATATGGGTGAACGGACCATAAAACCAGAGAAAAGCACCATCTTTTATTATTATTAGGTATAGAAATTATGTGTTTAGTATACCCAAGGGGATCTGCAAAGAAATCACGGATGTTATTCCTCATGGTGGGGTGATGATGAAAAACATAGGAAGATGCACTGGATGGCATGGTGGAAGTTTTGTATTCCGAAGAGTGAAGGAGGTATGGGATTCCATGATCTCTACTCTTTCAACTTAGTTTTATTCGCGAAACAGAGATGGAGACTCATAATTGACCCGGATTCTTTGGTGGCAAGGGTATTAAAAGCTAAATATTATCCCAACGGGAGCTTACTTGATGCCACATCGAAGAATGGGGCATCCCTTACTTGGCAAAGTATTTTGAACGGATTGGAAACTTTTTAAAAGGGATATATTTGGAGAATAGGAACCGGAGAGGAGGTAATTATCTGGAATGGCCGGCGGATACCTGCTAGTCCAAATTTGAAGGTGATCAATTAGAAGGGGCAAACAATTCTGTCCAAGGTGGGTGAACTAATTGACCCTTCAACTAGCACACGGGATGAGACACTGCTTGAAGCTATTTTTTACGATGTGGATGTTCAAAGGATATTGCAGATTCCTAATCACTATCAAGCTTTCGATGGCTTCGTTGCCTGGCAACCAAATAGTACTGGAGTTTTTTTCCAGTTAGAACAGCGTATCACTTGCAGTGGTTACACACTTTCAGGGCGCATGCAACTGAGATGGAGAGACCGGGAGGGTCCACCCCCAGCAGTATGGACTACTCTGTGGAAACTTCTGGTTCCACGTAAAATTCAGATTTTTTTTGTTGGAGGATTCTGCAGGAATAGTGCCTCTTAAAGCTATCCCGACAAATAGACATGTTGGCTCCATTGACGCTTGTCCTATTTGTCACCAAGGGTCAGAAGACATCCGACATCGTTTGTTTCGATGCATGCATGCAAGGAAGTTGTGCGAGCGACTGGGTATGCTGGAGTTCATTGACCATTTCATTACATGTAGACAGATTAGGCTCGGCCATATTCAAGTATATGTTTTCACTATCGGATAACCACCTAAAGGTACATCCAAACATCAATTTTAAACAAACTCTAGCTGTAGGAAGTTGGTACCTATGGTGGATCCAACGGGAAATCACGCATAATGAACCAGTGCCACCAACCTGGAGATGGCCGATCTCAATCCTATCTATAGAAAGGAACTTTTAGATGGCTTCCTCACGTATTACAGTAGTGCCGGAAACAAGATGGAGCAAACCTAACCCAAGATACACTAAGCTAAACGTCGATGCAGCGTTCTTTGCAGATGAGGGGCAAGGTGCGACAACGGTCGTGCTCCGAGATGACAGGGGAAACTTTGTTGTTGCTCCATGTAAGTTTATCCCATATGCAGCTGATGCTATACCACTGAAGTGATGGCTATGAGAGAAGGGTTGGCGTTTGCAAACTCTCTTGGTTTTAACCAGATCGAGGTGGAATCAGATTCACTCGAAGTCATTAATTTGGATATACTCCCTCTCTTCTTAAATATAAGTCTTTGTAGAGATTCCACTATGAACTACATACGGAGCAAAATGAATGAATCCACTCTCTAAAATGTATTTACATACATCCATATGTGGTCCATAGTGAAATCTGTAGAAAGACTTATATTTAGGAACGGAGGGAGTAGGTACTATGATCGGGAAGGTCACTTTCAAGCATTGTCTTCGCTCGTTTAGTCAAGTGGCTCATGTGCTAGCAAACTATAGCTATTGTAATAAGTCTTTTTTTAGTTGGTTGAGCCATTGACATTGTTGTTGATAAGCTCATAGACGATGTGACCATTTTTTCATTACATCGTTTGTCTCGTTTTATGCGTAGTTGTAGACATTGTAGTGACATAAGAAGTCTTATATTTTTTTACCGAGGGAGTATATGTTTCGTCAACTCTCTAGAGCATGCATGTCTAAAACATCTTTTCTCATGTGATCGGCTGGAGGAAGACGGGGGGTATATACGTCTGTTTAGACTACTAGGTAACTGCACATGCGTTGCAATGGGAGAACAACATTCATGTATGCATGGGTGAAATATTTAGGTCATGCTTTCAAAAATAAATCAACCAAGATCTCTTTACCCTTCTACTTTTACAGTATAAAACATGTATTAGTTGAAATAGACATATATAGATTGTATATAGTTAAATGCACATGCATTGTTACAGAGAACAAAATAATATGATCACCAAAATGCATCTTTCTCATTTCCTAATTAATCTAGGGAAACTTGTTCCACCATGAACTATACTTTCACTCAAGAACCGACAAAACCTAGTTTAGTGTTACAATCAAATGGCATCAAAGTACTAATAAAACAGTCCTTCATATCTACTTTCTGATGCATTTTTGGTGGACAGATTATGATAAAAAAACATTATTCAACACCTTGCGCATATCTGAGTCAAAAGATGAAACCACGGTAATTATTCAATTCAAGGGCGAAGAAGATACATAATTTAGTTCATCACATATCTGCATGAAAAGAATAGTCATGGTTAAACTATACGAAACATTGCATCACTGCTTCTGCAGTTCTGCCCACTGTGATCTTTTCTCTAACAAAAAAAAGAATTGAATAGCAACTTTTCATGAAAGTCTACGTAGGGGCAACATGCACTCCCCAAGGTCACCGCTGAACATAGTATATTCGCTTGGCTTCCTTCCATCTTCACACAACTCATCAACTTCATGTTTTTCTCTCCATATAGCTTACGAAAGAATTAGCTTAGCAATATTCCGACTTCGGTCTATAGCACCACCTTTCCTCTTTGCTGAAAATTTGATGATGGAAAAAGAACATTTATTTTAAACTACTAAAATAAAAAATAGAGATGTGGTGTGTGACGTGATTTGTGACTAAGAGGCATTGAAAACCATTTTTGCATGCTCAAGGTGGCCATGAAATGTTCAGCAAACAACCTATGGAAAGCAAGAACTTGCTAATTACGATAGTACTAAAAAACTATGCATATAATAGATATTGGCATGCCCTGATTACTGACATAAGTGTTGCACATCTCTCCCCTCGCAATCACTACAACAGATGGCACAAATTAGGACTGGGCTATGGGTACTGTACAAGATCATTTTTGTTATGGAGCAAGTGCAAAAGATGCCCAATACTACAAATGACAAGGCACAACATGTTCAGCTTTTCGGCCAAGATAATAGAGACCTGTAGTTCATGGCAAGAACCATTCTCGTGAGGAAGGAACAGGCCCAAGGCCCACTAGTAGAAAAAGGGCCTATTGTCCCGGTTGGTAAGGGTCTTTTGTCCCGGTTTTTGAACCGGGACTAAAGGGTCGTTACTAATGCCCTAACCCTTTAGTCCCAGTTCTTACACGAACCGGGACAGATGGGCCTCCACGTGGCCGGTGCGGCGAGCCCAGGCAGGAGGGCCTTTGGTCCCGGTTGGTGGCACTAACCGGGACCAATAGGCATCCACGCATCAGCATTTCAGGGGCTAGGGTTTTTGTTTTTTTGAAGGGGGGGGGGGGGTTGGGGGTTTTGGGGGGTTAATTTAGGTTTTTCATATATTGTGTTAGCTAGCTAATTAATAGAGAGAAGTGTCCTCTCTTATCTCCGTGCTTGGTCGACGCTACGTACTATATACGTATGGAGAGGACTAGACACGCTAGCTAGTAAGCAAATGAAGGAAACAGAAGATCGTCATGAACATATGCATACAGAGAGAAGTGATATCGACAACCTCTCCTTCTTCGAGAGATTGGTCGAACAACAAGTTCTCGTATATCTATCCAACACTACCGGCTACATATATACAATAATTATCTCTTACAATATAATCTCCTAATTAAATTGTAAGAACACAGGGTCCACATAGTATTCTCCGTTTTCAGGTATCACGTGGTCAAGGAAGAATGCCGCCAATTCCTCTTGAATTGCTCGCATACGATCTGGTGCTAGGAGTTCATCCCGCATCCGAAAGATCTAATTTGAAGAAGGGGGTCAATACATACATATATATATATATATATATATGAATAAATGAAACTCAACACAAATGATGGTAATTAAATAAAATTGTGAATATTATGGCTTACGCACTTCATATTGTTCGTCAGAGTAGCCCCGCTCATAGGTCGTGTAGCGGATGGACTCGCAAACGTAGTATCCACAGTAATTATTCCCGGGTTTCTGCCACAACCACTTTACAAGAAATAGAGGTCAATAAAACTGATAAGCAAGCATGCTAAATGGTATTGATGAAACTAGCGCTTGAATCACTAGGAGATGCGCGGAACATGCTACTATAGTACTTACTTTCGGGTGTCTAAATTGCAGCTTCTTCAGCAGTCCTGGAGCTTTTTTGGTGAATTTTCTCCAAACCCTGCCAGACAAAGAAAACAATTACTTGATATCAGGAAATGAACAAAGTTGCTGATATGGTGGATAATGATCGATTTAACTTACTTCTCGAGCATTTGAGTCATGTCCGCATAGTCCTGGGGATCTTTTCGTCTCGAGTCTAAGACGGTTACTACTCCCTGCTCAAGCTTAATCTCTAGGAGAATATAGTGGAAGCTGCGCACGCATGCATAAGTCATCAATTACATTACTATAACCTGGACTAATAAGGGAAACCGAATATGCACAAGACAATAACACTCACTGAAGTTGTAAGGAAAGAGTATTATATCTTTGGTTTCATTTATTACCAACGATCATAGCAAGTTGGCCTCGGTATTTTCGGCATGATATTTAACCTCAGTTGCACCTATGAGATTTGTGTTAATGAACCCAATATCACCGATTTGTCTTTTCTTCAATTCGGCGATCTTCAATCTGCATAATATAGTGAAGATAATTATAAATACATGCAATGAAAGAGCTGACCTATATATAGAACTTAATGACAGAAGTAGTACTACTTACAGACAGTAGCAAATGATCGTTGGTTTGTTGAGGGCCTTTTGATTGAAAAACTGGAAGAACTCCTCAAATGGAACATTCAACAGTTCAATTCCAACGAGGTCATGCTCCGGTTTAACACTCAGCGTCAAAGTATTCCTCCCCCCAGACTCTCTGCAGGTTTTCATGTACAAATCATGTAATCTTCGCATCATCGTTGTTAGAGATCTTTCATCTTTGACGAGAGGCTTCCCGTAATGGTATTTGTGTTCGTCCACCTCCAAGATATCATAATGTACATCATCGGGCAGGTAATCTCCAAGATTGCTATAACCGGGCACCATCCTCGGATCATTAGCGACGATGTCGCCAGACACATTGAGCGGGGGGAACGGTTGGTTCGCTTGTTCGCCGAGCTGGGCAATTTTTTTCCTAGCTCGTCGTTCTTTTAACCTTTGATCACTGAAAGTACTTTCCGACCGCTCCGCTTCGGCAAATGTCTTTGCAAGAATGCGCTCATAGTTGCCTCTCGGCGGAGACTTTGGTGGTTTTGTCAGGGCAGCCAGAGCGCGCTTCGCTTTCACCGGATCTACCTTCTCCTCTAGAGGTGGATGTTTATTTGCTTTCACCCCTTCAAAGAAGTTCGTCACTTCGGCTCGCACGATCTTCGTGGTTTCCTCCTCGGTCCTCTCGTATGGTAACTTCTCTAGAGTCTTCAGAGAAGGACCGAATCTGTATTGCCTCCCGCCTCTGGCTGTACTGCTAGACGCCGGCAGAGCAGACGGAGCGGCTGCGGCTGTCTTCTTTCCTTGCTTAGGAGGCGGAGGAGAAGGACTACGATGCGCCGGAGCAGCCGGAGCGGCGGCGGGTCTCTTCCGCCCTTGCTGACGAGGCGGAGAAGGAGGAGGCTGGCTGCTCTGGCGCGCCAGCGCAGGCGGAGTGTCGCCACGCGCCGGAGAAGGAGGCTGAGTGCCCTGATCACTCGCCGGAGGAGGAGGCAGAGGAGGAGGCGGAGTGCCGCCATGCGCCGGAGAAGGAGGCTGAGTGCCCTGATCACTCGCCGGAGGAGGAGGCGGAGTGCCCTTACTCACCGGAGGCATCCAGTTCGGAAGGTTGATGAGCTCCTTCCGCCATAGGCAGGGAGTCTTCAGAGAAGGACCGAATCTGTATTGCCTCCCGCCTCTGGCAGCTGTACTGCTAGACGCCGGCAGAGCAGATGGAGCGGCTGGGGCTGTCTTCTTTGCTTGCTTACGAGGCGGAGGAGAAGGACTACGACGCGCCGGAGCAGCCGCAGCGGCGGCGGGTCTCTTCCGCCCTTGCTGATGAGGCGGAGAAGGAGGAGGCTAGCTGCTCTGGCGCGCCGGCGTAGGCGGAGAAGGAGGCGGAGTGCCGCCACGCGCCGGAGAAGGAGGCTGAGTGCCCTGATCACTCGCCGGAGGAGGAGGCGGAGTGCCGCCATGCGCCGGAGAAGGAGGCTGAGTGCCCTGATCACTCGCCGGAGGAGGAGGCGGAGTGCCCTTACTCACCGGAGGCATCCAGTTCGGAAGGTTGATGAGCTCCTTCCGCCATAGGCAGGGAGTCTTCAGAGCAAAACCCAGCCGAGTCTCCCCTTCACCGGTAGGGTGGTCAAGCTCGAGGTGCTCAAATCCGTCCGTTATTTCATCCACTATCACCCTAGCATATCCTTCTGGAATTGGCCGGCAGTGGTAGGTTGCGCCAGGTTCAGTAGGTAAAACAGAGCCAATAGCCGCCTTGACTTTGAATTTCATCCATTGCGTCATAAGGTGGCAATGTTGAGACTCCGTGATAGCATCCACGGGGTAGCTAGCAGGAGCCGTCAAGACATGCTCCGGCTGAAGCAGCTCGGTGGAAGCCACACTGCTTCTCCGCTGAGATGGCGGGGTAGCTTCGGGGGTAGTTTCGGCATGTCGATTGCCGTCTCGTTCCTCTAGCGCTTGAACCCTTTCGTGCAGCTTCTGAATGGGTCTGCTCCACTTTTTTCCTCCTCTCCTGGCTTTTGTAACCGCCTGCGTCCGAAAAACCAGCCTTCCACGAAACGGAGCCTGGCGTGCCTCGTGTCCGTCCAGGGTGCTCAGGATTCCCGAGGGCCATTGTGAGCTCGTCGTTCTCTCTGTCTGGAACGAACGTCCCTTCCTGCGCTGCATCGATATAGTGCTGAAGCCTCTTGAATGGTATTCTCAAAAGCTCGTCCGTCCAAACGCACCTCCCTGATACAGGGTCCAATTTTCCGCCAGCCCCGAAGAACCAAGTCCGGCAACGGTCTGGCCAGTTCATTGTTTGTGGTTCGATCCCTTTATCAAGAAGATCATTCTTAGCCTTGGCCCACTTAGGCCGGGCTTCGAGGTAGCCACCTGACCCCGTGCGATGGTGAAGCTTCTTCTTCGCAGCATTCTTCTTGTTTGTCGCTGACATCTTCTTACTCTTTTCCGATGTCTTGTGGGCCACAAATGCGGGCCAGTGATCTCGGATCTTCTCATACCGGCCGATGAATTCTGGTGTCTCTTCTTTGACGACAAACGTTTTCAGCTCATTCTTCCACCTCCTGAATAGGTCTGCCATCTTCTTAAGAGCATGAGACTTGATTAATTGCTCTTTAACTGGCTTCTCCGGATCCTCCTCTGGCGGTAGGGTGAAATTTGCCTTCAGCTCAGTCCAAAGATCATCTTTCTGCATATCATTGACATAAGACACCTCAGGGTCTTCTTTCTTAGGCTTATACCATTGGTGGATGCTGATCGGGATCTTGTCCCTAACAAGAACCCCTCACTGAGCAGCAAATGCATCCTTTGTCCGAATGGGTTCAATCGGTTGGCCGTCGCGCGTGATTGTTGTGATCTCAAACCTTTCATCCGAGCGCAACTTTCTGTTCGGGCCTCGTCTCTTTACCGGAGTTGTGCTCGATCCGGAGGGCTAGAAAAATGAAGAAAGTCGAGAGTTAATTAATATGTGTACATACCAAAACAATGAATGCATCAATTAGCTAGTCAGCACAGGCTTAACTAATATATTTACCTGGCCGGACTCTGTTCGGTCACCGGAGCCGTCACCACGGGCTCCTTCTTGCACCAGCATTGGGTCACCGGAGCCATCATAATCATGTCTTTGCTCCTCCACTCTTCGATCACCGTAGCCTGCTTCTTCACCCTGTTCTTTCAGACCATCATTGTCGTTAAGATACGACAAGATATCACCTCCGGCTAAGATTATGTCCCCCAACACCTCTTCTGCTTCCTCGTCTCGTCTGTGCTCCATTGTTTCTGCAAATATTACAACATGGAAATTATTACACAAACATGATAGCAGGTGTATATATTAGTGCAAATGTAGACCTAGCTTACTCCGGGTTTGGGGTGGCCTCGGCAACGCTTCAAGGGTAGGGGCGCGGCAGGAGGGGGTAGGAGACCGACATCTTTTTTTCTAGGGTTTGGATGTCCTCGAGAGTTTTGGTCGAGCGAGAGGGCCGGGGGGGGGGGTGCTCCCGTAGTATAAGTTATCACGGTCGAGAGGGGGTATATATCGGCCGCCCATCATGTCGAAGTTATTTTGGAATGGAGTTCCTGATAAAAATTAAGAAGAGGAAGTAGAAGATAAAAAAAGAGGAGAAGAAGAAAAAAAAGGAGAAGAAGAAGGAATAGAGGAGAAGAAGAAAAAATATACTCTATTTTTTCTTCTTCTCCTCTATTCCTTCTTATTTTTCTTCTTAATCCTCTTCTTAGTTCATTCTTCTTCCTTTCTTCCTAGCTAGATATATAAAACTTTTCTAAAAAATGTTATCGGGGAGGGGGTATCGACCTTCCCTCATGTTGAAATTATCGGGGAGGGGGTATATCGACCCCCACCCCCCTCATCATGCATATATAGCTACCACATACATATATACATTGAAAAAAATTACATATATACAACAAAAACATTAATACACATATGAACAAAAAAATACATATATGAACAAAAACATGTTGTGAACAAAAAAATTAATGTAATAAATCTAATAAGAAATTAATCTAATAAAAAACATGCGCTGAACTTACATATAGCCACATACATACAAATATACATTTTATATATATATGAACAAAAAATTAATCTAATACAAAATAAAAACAGAGCCGGACCGGTGCGGCGGCTCACAGCGGGGGCGTCTGGCGATGGCGACGGCGGGGGAGGCGAGGGCGCCGGCGCGCGGGGGCAGGCCGCGGGAAGGGGCTCGGGGACGGGGCAGGGGCCGGCGCGGCGACGGCGTGGTCGGGGACAGGGGCGGCGCGGCGACGGAGTCGGAGGCAGGGCGGCGCGGCGACGGCGTCGGAGGAAGGGGCGGCGCGGCGATGGTGTCGGAGGCAGGGGCGATGACGGCGACGAGGAGCAGCGCTGGGGTGTCGGGCACGAACTGACGGTGAAGTTGTGAAATTTCACAAGTCCAGCTTATATACAAAGAGCATTGGTACCGGTTGGTGGCACCAACCGGGACCAATGCTACCTTTAGTCCCGGTTGGTGCCACCAACCGGGACCAAAGGCCTCTTTTCAGCAGCCCAAAGGGCGGGAAGCGGCGGCCTTTGGTCCCGGTTGGTGGCACCAACTGGGACTAAAGGGGGGCATTGGTCCCGGTTGGTGCCACCAACCGGGACCAAAGGCACCCTTTAGTCCCGGTTGGTGCCACCAACCGGGACGAAAAGCCTTGCACAGCCGCGTTGTGGTGAGAGTTTAGTCCCACCTCGCTAGCTGCGTGAAAGCCGCACCTATTTATAAGGTGCGGTGCGCCTGAGCTGTCGAGCTCCTTTCTAAAGTCGGCTTACGGGCCTAACCTCTCTGTACATGCCTGTGGGCCTACAGGGCCTTCTGCGGGCCTGAATCCTGGCCCATGGATGGGTTTCTAGTCGTATTCAGGCCGTGGTGGCCCAATAGGTGGCATAATTTTTATTTTTTTTGCCTTTTTTTGTTTTCTTTTTTGCTTTATTTATTTTGTTTTGTTTCAACTTACAACAAAAAACTTATTTATTTTATTTTATTTTATTTCTAATTACTTATTTATTTTACATTATAATAATTCTTTTTGCTATTAAAGTTTCTAACAAAAAAAGTTCTTTATGAAAATTATTTTTGCTTTCAATGATTTTAAACAGAAAATACTTCGATATTTTTAGTTGCATCAATTTTATATAATTTTAGTTTCAATAATACTAGAGGTTGCTTATAATGTTTTGAACAGAAAATACTTTGATAATTTTAGTTTCATAAATTTTATTTATGTTACTAAAGTTTATTTTATTTTGTTTCTACTTATATATTTTATTAAAGTTTATATTATTTTGTTTCTAATTACTTATTTATTTTATTTTTTATTTTTCATGCACCATTTTTCATGCATTTACTGATTATTTTGAGCTATAAGACCCTAAAATTGAAAAGCATTTCAAATGAACTCTGAAATGGTTGAAAGTTGGCATGGTATCATCATTTCATCCACATAACATGTGCAAGAAAGTTGAGAGGGTTACGACAAAAACTGGATGCACTTCGTGTACAAAACGGACAATCTCTTTCGAAGTATCAGGATTTCATACGGAAACTCGTCTGTTACAAAGGGATTTCATTTTTTAGAACTTATTTGAACTCCTGACTTTTTGTGTATTCAAAATGCACCATTCAAAGCCACATCATCAATTTTCAACCCTTTCTGACATAATTTGTTATTTTTCACGCATTTATTGATTATTTTGAGCTATAAGACCCTGAAATTGAAAAACATTTCAAATGAACTCTGAAAAGGTTGAAAGTTGGCATGGTATCATCATTTCATCCACATAGCATGTGCAAGAAAGTTGAGAGGGTTACGGCAAAAACTGGATGCACTTCGTGTACAAAACGGACAATGGTATCATACTCGTCTGTTACAAAGTTGGCATGGTATCATCATAATAGTTGCGGGAGAAAGTCTTCACTTTTTTTCGCTTGTGTCATTTGCTTATTGCGCCGTAACCATGGATAATCTTCATCGTTTATCAGGATGCTTGGGTCCGCCTTGACTTTGAAGGGAGGAATTTCATAAAACTTTTCATAATCTTCAAACATGTGTGTCTTGCCCTCCACTCCCACAATGTCCCTTTTTCCTGAAAGAACTATGTGGCGCTTTGGCTCATCGTATGATGTATTCGCTTCCTTATCTTTTCTTTGTCTCGGTCTGGTAGACATGTCCTTCACATAGATAACCTGTGCCACATCATTGGCTAGGACGAACGGTTCGTCAGTGTACCCAAGATTGTTCAGATCCACTGTTGTCATTCCGTACTGTGGGTCTACCTGTACCCCGCCTCCTGACAGATTGACCCATTTGCACTTAAACAAAGGGACCTTAAAATCATGTCCGTAGTCAAGTTCCCATATGTCCATTATGTAACCATAATATGTGTCCTTTCCCCTCTCTGTTGCTGCATCAAAGCGGATACCGCTGTTTTGGGTTGTGCTCTTTTGATCTTGGGCGATCATGTAAAATGTATTCCCATTTATCTCGTATCCTTTTTAAGTCAATACAGTCGAAGATGGTCCCCTGGACAACGAGTACAACTCATCGCAAACAGTGGTGTCATCTCTGAGACGTGTTTCCAACCAACTGCTGAGAGTCCTGATGTGTTCACATGTAATCCAGTCGTCACACTGTTCCGGGTGTTTGGAGCGCAGACTGTTCTTGTGTTCATCGACATACGGGGTCACCAAGGTAGAGTTCTGTAGAACTGTGTAGTGTGCTTAAGACCAAGAATGCCCGTCCCTGCATATTATTCAGTCCGCTCCTAGCGTGCCTTTTCCAATCAGTCTCCCCTCATACCGCGATTTAGGGAGACCTATCTTCTTAAGGCCAGGAATGAAGTCAACACAAAACCCAATGACATCCTCTGTTTGATGGCCCATGGAGATGCTTCCTTCTAGCCTAGCGACGGACATATTTCTTTAGGACTCCCATGAACCTCTCAAAGGGGAACATATTGTGTAGAAATACGGGCCCCAGAATGACAATCTCGTCGACTAGATGAACTAGGACATGCGTCATGATATTGAAGAAGGATGGTGGGAACACCAGCTCGAAACTGACAAGACATTGCGCCACATCACTCCTTAGCCTTGGTATGATTTCTGGATCGATCACCTTCTAAGAGATTGCATTGAGGAATGCACATAGCTTCACAATGGCTAATCGGACGTTTTCCGGTAGAAGCCCCCTCAATGCGTGTCCCTCAGCGTCATTCGGAACAGCTAGTCCGCCGGGACCCTTTCCAAAGATTATGTGTAAATCATTGACCATAGCAAGTACGTGATCACCGGTACGCATGGCGGGCTTCTTCCAGTGATCTGCCTCGCCTTTGAAATGCTTGCCTTTCTTTCAACATTGATGGTTGGTCGGATGAAATCGACGATGGCCCAGGTACACATTCTTCCTGCATTTGTCCAGGTATATACTTTCAGTGTCATCTAAACAGTGCGTGCATGCATGGTATCCCTTGTTTGTCTGTCCTAAAAGGTTACTGAGAGCGGGCAAATCATTGATGGTTACAAACAGCAACACGTGCAGGTTAAATTCCTCCTGTTTGTGCTCATCCCACGTACGTACACCGTTTCCATTCCACAGCTGTAAAAGTTCTTCAACTAATGGCCTTAGGTACACATCAATGTCGTTGCCGGGTTGCTTAGGGCCTTGGATGAGAACTGGCATCATAATGAACTTCCGCTTCATGCACATCCAAGGAGGAAGGTTATACATACATAGAGTCACGGGCCAGGTGCTGTGATTGCTGCTCTGCTCCCCGAAAGGATTAATGCCATCCGCGCTTAAACCAAACCATACGTTCCTTGGGTCAGCTGCAAACTCAGCCCAGTACTTTCTCTCGATTTTTCTCCACTGCGACCCGTCAGCGGGTGCTCTCAACTTCGCGTCTTTCTTACGGTCCTCACTGTGCCATCGCATCAACTTGGCATGCTCTTCATTTCTGAACAGACGTTTCAACTGTGGTATTATAGGAGCATACCACATCACCTTCGCAGGAACCCTCTTCCTAGGGGGCTCGCCGTCAACATCACCAGGGTCATCTCGTCTGATCTTATACCGCAATGCACCGCATACCGGGCATGCGTTCAGATCCTTGTACGCACCGCGGTAGAGGATGCAGTCATTAGGGCATGCATGTATCTTCTGCGCCTCCAATCCTAGAGGGCATACGACCTTCTTTGCTGTGTATGTACTGTCGGGCAATTCGTTATCCTTTGGAAGCTTCTTCTTCAATATTTTAAATAGCTTCTCAAATCCTTTGTTAGGCACAGCATTCTCTGCCTTCCACTGCAGCAATTCCAGTACGGTACCGAGCTTCGTGTTGCCATCTTCGCAATTGGGGTACAACCCTTTTTTGTGATCCTCTAACACGCGATCGAACTTCAGCTTCTCCTTTTGACTTTCGCATTGCGTCCTTGCATCGACAATGACCCGACGGAGATCATCATCATCGGGCACTGGTTCCTCTTGATCTTCAGCAGCTTCCCCCGTTGCAGCATCACCGTATTCAGGGGGCACATAGTTGTCATCGTCCTCTTCTTCTTCGCCGTCTTCCATCATAACCCCTATTTCTCCGTGCCTCGTCCAAACAATATAGTGTGGCATGAAACCCTTGTAAAGCAGGTGGGTGTGAAGGATTTTCCGGTCAGAGTAAGACTTCGTATTCCCACATATAGGGCATGGACAACACATAAAACCATTCTGCTTGTTTGCCTCAGCCACTTCGAGAAAATCATGCACGCCCTTAATGTACTCGGAGGTGTGTCTGTCACCGTACATACATTGCCGGTTCATCTGCGTGCATTATATATAATTAAGTGTGTCAAAAACCATTACAGAACCTCATGAATAGATAATTAAGTGACCAAATTAATAGAAGTTCATCATCACATTAAAACCAAAGTACATACATAGTTCTCATCTAACAACATATATATAGCTCTCCAGAGCATCTAATTAATTAAACCATACATTGAAACTATGTAAAACATTTCAATGCGAAAACAAATGTGATCATAATCGCAACCAAGGTAACAATTGATCCAATGGCATAATGATACCAAGCCTCGGTATGAATGGCATATTTTCTAACCTTTCTAATCTTCAAGCGCATTGCATCCATCTTGATCTTGTGATCACCGACAACATCCGCAACATGCAACTCCAATATCATCTTCTCCTCCTCAATTTTTTTAAGTTTTGCCTTCAAGAAATTGTTTTCTTCTTCAACTAAATTAAATTTAACCTCTCGACAATAGGGTCGGTTGGAATTTCCGGTTCACATACCTCCTAGATAAATAAAATCTATGTCACGTTGGTCGGCATAATTTTCATAAACAATAAATGAACCAATAGTTAAAAAGATAATATATACCACATCCGAATCATAGACAGGACAAGGGCCGACGGGGGCGGATACCAAAACCATCGCACTATATAATAACAAGCAATAAAATAGTAAGAAAATTAGACAAGTATCTATCTAAAGTAAGATTTTTTTTAGAAAGAAGATAAGAACAAGAGGCTCACCACGGTGGTGCCGGCGACGAGATCGGCGCGGGCGATCGACGGCGGTGAAGACGGGAATGGGACGTGGCGGGCCGCTAAACCTAGACAAATCTCGAGGAAAATGGAGCTTTGAGGTCGAGCTTCGAGAGGAGAAAGCTCAACTAGTGTGGCTCGGGCATTTCATCGAACAACTCATGTGCATAGGAGGTGAGCTAGAGCACCACAAAGCCCTCCCCTCGCCGGCCAGAGAAAACCAGAGCACTGGAGTGCTCTGCTCGCAGGCGAGGGGTATATATAGGCACCTCATTGGTCCCGGTTCGTGGCATGAACCAGGACTAAAAGGCAGCCTGTGGTGCCGGTTCAAGCTACCAACCGGGACCAATGATGGTGGGCCAAGAGCGAGGCCCATTGGTCCCGGTTCGTCCCACCAACCGGGACCAAAGGGGTCAGACGAACCAGGACCAATGCCCCCACGAGGCCCGGCAGGCCCCTGGCCTCACGAACCGGGACCAGTGCCCCCATTTGTCCCGGTTCTGGACTGAACTGGGACTAATGGGCTGACCTGGCCTGAACCAAAGCCCTCTTTTCTACTAGGGGCCCTTCAATGGCCATGGATCTGAGTGAACCCTAAATCCGTCTTCTAATCTGTTGAGTGCAAAGCCCTAATTACGCAACGGGGAGTTTTTGTATGCGATGCACTAATCCTGTGAATCTTCATGTGGAGGCCGGTCCCCTTCTACTCTCGTGTGGCCTCCATGGCACACAATCCTTTCTCCTCCAGCTCTGAGTGCCAATGAAGAGGGTAACATAAGTCAAACTGAGAACAAATCATGTGTGGCACTGCACCAATGCTCTTGTGTGTTCCAAGGAGTTTTGCCTTGTATACTCTTGTTCTTTTGGCTGTGTACTGTAATTGCCAAAGAGTGCCCCGAGAACTTGTAAACGTGTCACCGATTGTGGTAGAAAGTAAACACAGAAATCATGAGAATAGTTTATCACCTGTGAACTTGCTCTTGGGCGGCCAAGATAGTGTGTTACCTACGCGTACGCGCACAGGTATGTGAAGCTCACTTTCGCAAATCAGCTGGCCGTGCTCTGCTTCGGCATAACCACTGACGCATGAGCTCTCCACACAGAAGTATTCTGATTGGAAAAAGGAGCAGCATGTTCATGTTGTTTTCAATATAACTGAATATAATAAGAATTAGCCTGATCAATGGCAGTTTGAATTAGCTAAACAGGCAGCCCCCATCTTTCCCAACCAATGAAGATTGCACGATGGAGAAAGAAGTGCTCATGGGACCAGCTTAAATTCGCACCATCGGACATGGATGCTCACCTTGGCGTATGGAAAATAGCCTCTACCAGCGGCGGCTGGGGAGAGGCCGGGCGGATTCGTCGAGATTCCGCGCAACCGCGGCTGGATCAAAGGAAGTCGTCCTCGTTGGCATCAGATGACACGGAGGTATGGGGGGAGAACGTGGGCATCTTCACCTCGACATATGTAGAATAGGCGGCGGCTGGGAGTCTGGGACGAGGCCGAGATCGGATTCATCCCATCGAGATTTTGGGCGACCGTGGCTGGATCGTAGGACGGTCGTCCTCCTTGCATGATCGTGCCGCGGTAGGGGAGGAGGGAGGAGGTGGGCGATGTCTCCGGTGGTGGCGGCGGGAGTAGCGCTAGCCGCTAGGGCATTCTCGTCGCAAAGGAGCGGGCGAAAGGTTGGCCCAGGATGGGACAGAATACTGGGCCGACAAATTTCAGAAAAAAAAAGAATACTGGGCCGACATGCGTGCGTTGTTTTTTTTTGAAAGAAAAATCGGGAAAACAAGTGCTCGCGGGGGGAGGGGGATCGACCAAGGACGAATGGTGGGTCGACGTAAGGGGGAGACGGAACCTTATGTAATTTTTAGGTATATAATAATAATAATAATAATAATAGTAGTAGTAGTAGTGAGTAGAGAAAACACGGAGAAGGACGTACATATATGGTCGTGAGAGTTTCACGCTCCGCTGCACGCCATTCGTCCCGCGCTTTACAGTCACTACAAGTCACTTTGCTTTCAGTCCAGGTATACCATGGGGATCGGTTCGTTTCTTGCACCGGAATACAGGTGCTTTGAGATTTACACTTTGAGAGGAATAGACCTTGGCCGCGTGTTTCACACTTTGCTTTCAGTTGAGACGATCGGGGTGCATGGGGGCCATTTCCACGAAAGCAAGCAAGCACGTACTATAGCTCTCCTACCACCACCTAGTTGAAGTAGCTGTGGGCGGCCATTAAGGATGCATCGCCGATGGAGACGTAATAAGGGCGGAAGTGTTGTGCATGCGATCCGTGCATGCACGATCCACACACGATATGATTTGGGCCACAGAGATTTACGAAACGAGGCAACCCAAGGGTGTAGATGTGTTGTCGTGCGCAGATCGTGCATGAATTTATCGTGTGTGTAGCAGTGCTCTAATAAGGGTGGCTGCGTCGTGCCTCGAGTGAATAGCATAAAACTACCATAATTTGCGTTACGGTTCCAAAAAACTACCAATTTTTTGTTTGTGACTGATAACTAGCAGAATCGTCGTCGGCTGTTTCAAAAAACCCAAATCGTCCATTGCTAAGAAACTAAGCCGGTTTATAACACTAGTAGAAAACTGGGCTTTAGTCACAGGGCAATATTCACATTAGTCCCGGTTCAGTCACGAACCGGGACTAATGTGAGCATTGGTCCCGGTTCGTGCGGCCAGGGGCCTGCCGGGCCTCGTGGGGGCATTGGTCCCGCTTCGTTCGGACCCTTTGGTCCCGGTTGGTGGGACAAACCGGGACCAATGGGCCACGCTCCTGGCCCACCACCCTTTAGTCCCGGTTCATACCACAAACCGGGACTAAAGGGCTGGTCCTAGTTGCGGCCAGTGTTTAGTCCCACCTCGCCAACCGAAGGGCGCTCACACCAGTTTATAAGCCCGTCCCTCTCTGCCTAGTTGAGCTCCTCTTAAAGTGAAAATAGATGCCCTTATACAGGGAATTTGACCTAAATTCACAGTAAATTTCATAGAAATTTATTATGAATTTAGGTTGAATTTCCTCTATAAGCGCATCTATGTTCATTTTTTTATAGTAAATAAAATAAATAAACCTTAATAAAATAAATAAAAATAAATAAACCTTAATAAAATAAACTATAATAACTAAAATAAATAAATCTTAATAAATTAAATAAAAATAGCAGCAGTAAAACAAATAAAAATAGCAGCAGTAAAATAAATAAAAATAAAATAATTAAAGTAAAATACATAAGTAATTAGAAATAAAATAAATAAGTTTTTTGTTGTAAGTAGAAACAAAACAAATAAAGCAAAAGAGAAAACAAAAAACAGAGAAAAAAATTATGCCACCTACTGGGCCACCACCGCCTGAATACGACTTGAAACCCATCCGTGGGCCAGGATTCAGGCCCACAGAAGGCCCAGTAGGCCCCACAGGCAAAGAGAACGGTTAGGCCCGAAAGCCTGCAGTTGAGAGGAGCTGGAGAGGGTGGGCGCAGCAGCGCTTATAAACCACTCTCGAGCCCTCTCAACTAGCGAGGTGGGACTAAACTTTTGACGCGGGGCAACACAAGGCCTTTGGTCCCGGTTGGTGCCATCAACCGGGACTAAAGGGGGCATTGGTCCCGATTCGTGGCACCAACCGGGACCAAAGGCCTTTAGTCCCGGTTGGTGCCACGAACCAGGACCAATGAGTTCCCTATATATACCCCATCGCCACAGCAGAGCACTCCACAGTGCTCTGTTTTTTCTGGCCGGCGAGGGGACGGCATTTGGGTGCTCTAGCTCACCTCCTATGCACATGAGGTGTTCGATGAAATGTCTGAGCCACACTAGTTCATCTTTCTCCTCTCGAAACTCGACCTCCGAGCTCCATTTTCCCCGAGATTTGTCTAGGTTTAGCGGTCCGTCACGTCCCGTCCCCGTCTTCACCGCCGTCGATCGCCCGCGCCAATCTCGTCGCCAGCACCACCGTGGTGAGCCTCTTGTTCTTATCTTCTTTCTGAAAGGAAAAAATTCTTACTTTAGATAGTTACTTGTCTAATTTTGTTATTTTTATTATTCCTTCTTATTACATAGTGCGATGGTTTTGGTATCCGCCCCCGTCGGCCCTCGTCCTGTCTATGATTCGGATGTGGTATATGTTATCTTTTTATAACTATTTGGTTCATTTATTGTTTATGACAAATATACCGACCAACGTGACATAGATTTTATTTATCTAGGAGGTGGTTGAACCGGAAATTCTAACCGACCCTATTGTCGAGAGGTTAAATTTAGTTGAAGAAGAAAACAATTACTTGAAGGAAAAAATAAAAAAAATTGAGGAGGAGAAGATGATATTGGAGTTGCATGTTGCGGATGTCGTCGATGATCACAAGATCAAGATGGATGCAATGCGCTTGAAGATTAGAAAGATTAGAAAATATGCCATTCATACCGAGGCTTGGTATCATTATGCCGTTGGATCAATTGTTACCTTGGTTGCGATTATGATCGCATTTGTTTCCGCATTGAAATGTTTTACATAGTTTCAATGTATGGTTTAATTAATTAGATGCTCTGGAGAGCTATATATATGTTGTTAGATGAGAACTATGTATGTACTTTGGTTTTAATGTGATGATGAACTTCTATTAATTTGGTCACTTAATTATCTATTCATGATGTTCTGTAATGGTTTTTGACACACTTAATTATATATAATGCACGCAGATGAACCGGCAATGGATGTACGGTGACAGACACACCTCCGAGTACATTAAGGGCGTGCATGATTTTCTCGAAGTGGCTGAGGCAAACAAGCAGAATGGTTTTATGTGTTGTCCATGCCCTATATGTGGGAATACGAAGTCTTACTCTGACCGGAAAATCCTTCACACCCACCTGCTTTACAAGGGTTTCATGCCACACTATAATGTTTGGACGAGGCACGGAGAAATAGGGGTTATGATGGAAGACGGCGAAGAAGAAGAGGACGATGACAACTATGTGCCCCCTGAATACGGTGATGCTGCAACGGGGGAAGCTGCTGAAGATCAAGAGGAACCAGACGATGTGCCCAATGATGCTGCAACGGGGGAAGCTGCTGAAGATCAAGAGGAACCAGTGCCCGATGATGATGATCTCCGCCGGGTCATTGTCGATGCAAGGACGCAATGCGAAAGTCAAAAGGAGAAGCTGAAGTTCGATCGCATGTTAGAGGATCACAAAAAAGGGTTGTACCCCAATTGCGAAGATGGCAACACAAAGCTCGGTACCGTACTGGAATTGCTGCAGTGGAAGGCAGAGAATGCTGTGCCTGACAAAGGATTTGAGAAGCTATTGAAAATATTGAAGAAGAAGCTTCCAAAGGATAACGAATTGCCCGACAGTACATACGCAGCAAAGAAGGTCGTATGCCCTCTAGGATTGGAGGTGCAGAAGATACATGCATGCCCTAATGACTGCATCCTCTACCGCGGTGCGTACAAGGATCTGAACGCATGCCCGGTATGCGGTGCATTGCGGTATAAGATCAGACGAGATGACCCTGGTGATGTTGACGGCGAGCCCCCCAGGAAGAGGGTTCCTGCGAAGGTGATGTGGTATGCTCCTATAATACCACGGTTGAAACGTCTGTTCAGAAACGAAGAGCATGCCAAGTTGATGCGATGGCACAGTGAGGACCGTAAGAAAGACGGGAAGTTGAGAGCACCCGCTGACGGGTCGCAGTGGAGAAAAATCGAGAGAAAGTACTGGGCTGAGTTTGCAGCTGACCCAAGGAACGTATGGTTTGGTTTAAGCGCGGATGGCATTAATCCTTTCGGGGAGCAGAGCAGCAATCACAGCACCTGGCCCGTGACTCTATGTATGTATAACCTTCCTCCTTGGATGTGCATGAAGCGGAAGTTCATTATGATGCCAGTTCTCATCCAAGGCCCTAAGCAACCCGGCAACGACATTGATGTGTACCTAAGGCCATTAGTTGAAGAACTTTTACAGCTGTGGAATGGAAACGGTGTACGTACGTGGGATGAGCACAAACAGGAGGAATTTAACCTGCACGCGTTGCTGTTTGTAACCATCAACGATTGGCCCGCTCTCAGTAACCTTTCAGGACAGACAAACAAGGGATACCACGCATGCACGCACTGTTTAGATGACACTGAAAGTATATACCTGGACAAATGCAGGAAGAATGTGTACCTGGGCCATCGTCGATTTCTTCCGACCAACCATCAATGTCGAAAGAAAGGCAAGCATTTCAAAGGCGAGGCAGATCACCGGAAGAAGCCCGCCATGCGTACCGGTGATCACGTACTTGCTATGGTCAATGATTTACACGTAATCTTTGGAAAGGGTCCCGGCGGACTAGCTGTTCCGAATGACGCTGAGGGACACGCACCCATGTGGAAGAAGAAATCTATATTTTGGGACCTACCCTACTGGAAAGAGCTAGAGGTCCGCTCTTCAATCGACGTGATGCACGTGACGAAGAACCTTTGCGTGAACCTGCTAGGCTTCTTGGGCGTGTATGGGAAGACAAAAGATACACCTGAGGCACGGGAGGACCTGCAACGTTTGCACGAAAAAGACGGCATGCCTCCGAAGCAGTATGAAGGTCCTGCCAGCTACGCTCTTACGAAAGAAGAGAAAGAAATCTTCTTTGAATGCCTGCTCAGTATGAAGGTCCCGACTGGCTTCTCGTCGAATATAAAGGGAATAATAAATATGCCAGAGAAAAAGTTCCAGAACCTAAAGTCTCATGACTGCCACGTGATTATGACGCAACTGCTTCCGGTTGCATTGAGGGGGCTTCTACCGGAAAACGTCCGATTAGCCATTGTGAAGCTATGTGCATTCCTCAATGCAATCTCTCAGAAGGTGATCGATCCAGAAATCATACCAAGGCTAAGGAGTGATGTGGCGCAATGTCTTGTCAGTTTCGAGCTGGTGTTCCCACCATCCTTCTTCAATATCATGACGCATGTCCTAGTTCATCTAGTTGACGAGATTGTCATTCTGGGGCCCGTATTTCTACACAATATGTTCCCCTTTGAGAGGTTCATGGGAGTCCTAAAGAAATATGTCCGTAACCGCGCTAGGCCAGAAGGAAGCATCTCCATGGGCCATCAAACAGAGGATGTCATTGGGTTTTGTGTTGACTTCATTCCTGGCCTTAAGAAGATAGGTCTCCCTAAATCGCGGTATGAGGGGAGACTGACTGGAAAAGTTACGCTTGGAGGGGACTCAATAATATGCAGGGACGGATATTCTTGGTCTCAAGCGCACTACACAGTTCTACAGAACTCTACCTTGGTCACCCCGTATGTCAATGAACACAAGAACAGTCTGCGCTCCAAACACCCGGAGCAGTGTGACGACTGGATTACATGTGAACACATCAGGACTTTCAGCAGTTGGTTGGAAACACATCTCAGAGGTGACACCACTGTTTGTGATGAGTTGTACTTGTTGTCCAGGGGACCATCTTCGACTGTATTGACTTACAAAGGATACGAGATAAATGGGAATACATTTTACACGATCACCTAAGATCAAAAGAGCACCAACCAAAACAGCGGTGTCCGCTTTGATGCAGCAACCGAGAGGGGAAAGGACACATATTATGGTTACATAATGGACATATGGGAACTTGACTACGGACATGATTTTAAGGTCCCTTTGTTTAAGTGCAAATGGGTCAATCTGTCAGGAGGCGGGTTACAGGTAGACCCACAGTACGGAATGACAACAGTGGATCTGAACAATCTTGGGTACACTGACGAACCGTTCGTCCTAGCCAATGATGTGGCACAGGTTATCTATGTGAAGGACATGTCTACCAGACCGAGAAAAAGAAAAGATAAGGAAGCGAATACATCATACGATGAGCCAAAGCGCCACATAGTTCTTTCAGGAAAAAGGAACATTGTGGGAGTGGAGGGCAAGGCAGACATGTCTGAAGATTATGAAAAGTTTCATGAAATTCCTCCCTTCAAAGTCAAGGCTGACCCAAGCATCTTGATAAACGATGAAGATTATCCATGGTTACGGCGCAATAAGCAAATGACACAAGCGAAGAAAAAGTGAAGACTTTCTCCCGCAACTATTATGATGATACCATGCCAACTTTGTAACAGACGAGTATGATACCATTGTCTCTTTTGTACACGAAGTGCATCTAGTTTTTGTCGTAACCCTCTCAACTTTCTTGCACATGCTATGTGGATGAAATGATGATACCATGCCAACTTTCAACCTTTTCAGAGTTCATTTGAAATGCTTTTCAATTTTAGGGTCTTATAGCTCAAAATAATTAGTAAATGCATGAAAAATAACAGGCCAAAAATTAAAAATTATGCCACCTACTCGGCCACCACGGCCTGAATACGATTAGAAACCCATCCATGGGCCAGGATCCAGGCCCGCAGAAGGCCCAGTAGGCCCACAGGCATGTACAGAGAGGTTAGGCCCGTAAGCCTTCTTTAGAGAGGAGCTCGACACCTCAGGCGCACCGCACCTTATAAACAGGTGCGGCTCTCTCTCAGCTAGCGAGGTGGGACTAAACGCACCACCACGCCGCTGTGCAAGGCCATTGGTCCCGGTTGGTGGCACGAACCGGGACCAAGTCCATCCTTTGGTCCCGGTTGGTGCCACGAACTGGTACTAATGAGGCTGTGGCCCCACGAGCACCTTTAGTACCGGTTCGTGGCACGAACCGGTACTAGAGTTTCTTACTAAACTGTTTTTTAGTCCCACCTCGCTAGCAGAGAGGCACTAGGAGTGATTTATAAGCCCTGAGTGCAGAGACGATGAAGAAGAGGCGCAATGCTCACGTTGCTTAGCTTCAAGCCTTGAGGAATAAGGTAGACTGCATGGAGCTATGTGCAGTGCAGTCTACACTATTCCGAAAGGCTTGAAGCAAATCAACGAGCATTGCGCCTCTTTTTTATTTTTAATAACTTATTACAACTCCGGACTTCTTGTGTTCCGACAAAATAAAATAAACTTTAATAAAATTTATGAAACTAAAATTAACAAAGTATTTTCTGTTCAAAACATTATAAGAAACCTCTAGTATTATTGAAACTAAAATCATATAAAATTGATGCAACTAAAATTATCGAAGTATTTTCTGTTCAAAATCATTAAAAGCAAAAAGAATTTTCATAAAGAACTTTTTTTGATAGAAACTTTAATAGCAAAAAGAATTATCATAAAGTAAAATAAATAAGTAATTAGAAACAAAATAAAATAAAATAAATAAGTTTTTTGCTGTAAGTAGAAACAAAACAAAATAAATAAAGCAAAAAAGAAAACAAAAAAACTAAATACAGCAAAAAGAATTTTCATAAAGAACTTTTTTTGATAGAAACTTTAATAGCAAAAAGAATTATCATAAAGTAAAATAAATAAGTAATTAGAAACAAAATAAAATAAAATAAATAAGTTTTTTGTTGTAAGTAGAAACAAAACAAAATAAATAAAGCAAAAAAGAAAACAAAAAAACTAAATACAGCAAAAAGAATTTTCATAAAGAACTTTTTTTGATAGAAACTTTAATAGCAAAAAGAATTATCATAAAGTAAAATAAATAAGTAATTAGAAACAAAATAAAATAAAATAAATAAGTTTTTTGTTGTAAGTAGAAACAAAACAAAATAAATAAAGCAAAAAAGAAAACAAAAAAACTAAATACAGCAAAAAAAATGTTGGGGCGCTGTCCGCTGGGCCCTCCAACCCTCGGTTTTGCAAATACAGGCCCAGAAGGGCTAGAGGGCTCAACGGGCAGCGCGCCAAAGTTAGGCCCGGAAGCCTGCTATAGGGAGGAGTTCGAGGCAGCAGCCGCAGCGGGGCTTATAAACCACTCCGAGCCCTTCTCAACTAGCGAGGTGGGACTAAACTTTTGGCCGCGACGCGGGCAGCAAGAGGCCTTTGGTCCTGGTTGGTGCCACCAACCGGGACTAAAGGGGTGCATTGGTACCGGTTCGTGGCACCAACCGGGACCAATGCCCCCCTTTAGTCCCGGTTGGTGCCACCAACCGGGACCTAAGGCCGCCGCTTCCCGCCCTTTGCGCTGCTGAAAAGAGGGCTTTGGTCCCGGTTGGTGGCACCAACCGGGACTAATGCCTACATTTAGTCCCGGTTGGTGCCACGGACCGGGACTAAAGGCTTTGCTATATAAGTTCACACTTAGGAAATTTTTAGAGTTACCTAGCAGTTGCCGCCCCGACGACGCCGACGCCGCCCGCCGCCCCCGCCGTCGCCCGTGCCCATCGTCGCCGTCGCCGTTGCCCGCGCCCTCGCCGTCAGCCGCGCCCCTGCCCCGACGCACGCCGCCCCGGCCCGTCCCCGTCGTCACCGTCGCCCTGCCCCGCCCTTCGCCGCCGACGCCTCTGCCCCTGCCCCGACCACGCCGCCGTCGCCTCTGCCCCTGCCCCGACGCGCCGCCGTCGCCTTGGTCAGGGCCGGCACTGCCCCCTAATTCCTCCATGTTTTTTCTGCACATTTATATGCTTAATTATATGTATATGTATGAGTATGTATGTGTGTATATCTGTTTATATGTCCTTTTTTTAGATCTTTTTTTTGCATTTTCTCTGTGTATATGTATGTGTATATGTTTTCTGTGTATATATATGTTCATGTATATATGCAAAAGATAGATTTTTAGAAAAGTTAGGATTTTTTTTCTGTTCATAGATTTTTTGGGTGATATTAATTATTGTAGAATATGCAAAAGTTTGTATATTCATATGAACAATGCATTAGGCAAAACCTTTACTTTTTTCGAAATTTTCTATTTGAACTTTTTTTATGAATGAGAGGAAAAAGGAAAATAAGAAGAGGAAGAAAGGAGAAGAAGAGGAGAGGAAGAAGAGGAAAAAAGAAGAAAAAGAAGAGGAGAAGAAGAAAGGAATAGAAGAGAAGAAGAAAAAATAGAAAAAATTCTATTTTTTCTTCTTCTATCCTCTATTCCTTTCTTCTCCTCTTTTTTTTCTTCTTTTTTTCTTCGATCTTCTCCTTATTACTTTTCTTCTTCTCCTCTTTTTGTTTCTTCTTCGTTTTCTTATGTTTTATTGGGTCCGTCGTCGTCGATACACTACTAGGAAAAGGCCTACTAATGGCGCACCTAATTTGGCCATTAATGGCGCATTAGTGGTGCGCCATTAGTCAACGCCATTAGTATATTTTACTAATGGCGCACCACTGGTGCGCCATTAGTATCTGGTATACTAATGGCGCACCCCAGATGCGCCATTAGTATATACAACAGTGCGCCATTAGTATGCCTCCCAGGGGGCCATCTATACCCAGGTGCTTTGGCATACTAATGGCGCACAACAACAGGATGCGCCATTAGTAACTTCGGCATACTAATGGCGCACTGTTTAGTGATGCGCCATTAGTATCCTTTGGCATACTAATGGCGCACTATGATGTGATGCGCCATTAGTATGAATATTAGGTTTTTTTTATTTATTTTTTTCTGTTTTTTCCACAGGTTACAAAATGTATAATTGGACAAAATATAGACAACACACATCAACAACAGATTCATCGAATACAATAGAAGATTAGTCTCTGAATACAATTCATCATTTTAGTCTCCGAATACAATTCATCATATTAGTCTCCGAATTGAAAAGACCGAACAAAGATAGAACATTATATTACAAGTCTCGAGACCGCGAGTTTGTCTTCACATTACAAGTCGATATCGATCATCTAAACTACCATCACATAGAAGAGAGCTGCGGTCATCACGATGAAACTCGTCTTCATCCGGTTCCTCCAACGCTCCCTCCCCTCTCCCGCTAGATAGCGGGCGTATCTAGATTCGGCCTCGGCCCTAGTGGCGTACCCTTTGTAACTGTTACCGCTGAATCGGTGAACCTGTCTCCGACACTTCTCCCAGTCGTCGTAGACTCCGGGAACCTTACCCTTGTACACGACATACCACGGCATCGCTATGTAGTAGCCAAACGAAACGTTAGTACCAATTCACGGACAATACATAAGCAATATATAAGTATGCAACAGAACGATCGGAAGAGAAAAGCAAGACATTAATAGCATCGATTACATCTAAGTTGAACGACTCTCGAAACCAAAGAGACATACTACAAGTTCATTAAAGTTTAATTACAACATGAGCCAATCGATGTTTCAGAACTAGACACAGCATCACTGCTTTCGACTCGACTCAAGGGACCGGAGCGTGGATGAAGCCGCCGTCTATCGTGGGAGTCATGAAACAACGGGCGTTGTCAGCCTGCATTTGTAGGATTGTGTCGATGTCACTGTTGGACGGTTGATTTCTGAGGTAGAACTGCCCCGAGGTACGAAGGACATCTTGATGGATGATTTCCGCAAACTCCGACTGGATGCGAAAGAATTCTTGTCTGATGTCCGCGTCCTGGATTGCCAACACGCTCGCGGCCCAATCTTTGAGTCTACTCGGTAGCAGAAGTTGATGATGGTCCCGTACGATCGCCCGCATGTGATGGATGGCGTAGTAGGCACCCTTCTGACCGCCAGGCGGCTGCTTGACGCAGCAGAATGTCGTATTGTGTGAGAACACGTGCTTGCCGTACTTACGAATAGGCCTGGTGAAGGTGCCTCCAGATTTGACGTAGCCGGGGAGAACATCATCAAGAACCTTCTTGACATTTGTGTAGTCTACGTTCGACTGACGGTCCGGGTCGAAATACGTGGCCATGGAATATTTGGGGCTTAGGAGGATGAGCGTGCAATGTGTGTCACTGCAGAAAACACGGAATGTTAAAAGAAAAACGATCGAAATCTAAGAATTCATATGTTACGGGGCGGTTGAGGGGAGGACTTACTTGGGAAAGTAAGGCACGAGGAAGTTATCCTTATCTTGGTTTGCCAGAATGACGCCTTCGAGGTAAGAACTCGCGACTTGCCGGTCCCCAGCGCTGCCCAAGATCTTGGCACGCATGTAGAAGGGGTCGACTATCACGATGTCCGGGGTCTTGTCGCGAATGATCCGCATCTCCATACTCAGCGAAAATAGCCGAACGAAGGTGTAGTGCAGCGGATGAAGGTTCAACATAGCGTGGATGTCATCAAACTGCAGGACGATCGTACCCCCGATGGAGTTATCCACAAAGCCCTTGCCCTCTGGCACCTTGGCCGCGAAAACCGGGTATGCCACATCATTCTCTCCGAGACGCCGCTTCTCCAAAGAAAGAACACTGTCATGCAGACTCCGCATAGCACCGGTTGCAGCATCGAGCATATTTCTCGGTAGCATCGGCCTACCCGCCACATGCACCCTCCTCGAGATATCCTCAGTTGAAGGTGGCCCGTCCTGAGCACGGATCGTACTCGGTGCCGGCTGGCCCGCACCCTTGTTAGTCTTTCTTTTGCGTGCCTTCTTCTTCTCCTGTAATGGGACCGAGTTCTGCTCACAGACCGCCTTCTTGAGTGTGTTGGGGCTGATCATATTTCGCACCTCGCCTATCTGAGGCTCGATGAAGTCGGCAGCTGGAGGCGTCTCCTGAGAGCTGAACTGCAGACGACGCCTGTTGCAACTTGGCTTCTCCGCGGTACCAGCTAGATCGCGCACGTCTTTTGTTGGGTTGGGTTCTTGAGAAGGAGGCCCCATGAAGTCGCCACCGTACCCATGATCGGCAAAGTACTGATTGACGTTGGCTAATGTATCGTCGTCATCGTCGTTCTGATCCTGTGCCATATGCATGTTTGGATCCAGTGGCATAGGGATGTCCGGCACCGTTGCGGCAGTCTTGCCATGGGGCCGACTTGGCGCCGGCACGACTGGCGGTGTTGTCTTTGGGGTGGTGTCCCCCGCCCCCAAACGAATCTGGCTCTTCGGCCAAAGCAGGGGCCAGCTCAGGCACGCGCTGAGGGTCATCACGTCATCATCGTCGGCCCCGATGGGTCGAATCGGAGGTAACAACTCGTCGCAGCATGGCAGCACCCGAACCAGTTGAACCCTAAACAAGTTGGGTGGCATCTGGGTACCGTGGAACAAGGGGTTGCCCGGTTGAACGATTTTGCCCTTGGCGACATCGACCAACTCGTTATTCACGAAGTGCAGGAGAGTGCACGGAACGTCGGCGGCGCCCTGTGAAAACATGTAGGGCGTTAGGGATGCCCAGTCAAAGGCAAGGAGATGAATTCCTCGGCCGAGAGAGGCTTAATTAGTTACCGTGATGATGGCGTCGAGCTCGGCTAATGTCGAGGCACCGCCAACGGCGGGCGTGCTGTTGACGGAGGGGCCGCTTGCTGCAGAGATGCCGGCCGGCGTACACCCGGGTGCATTAAGCTCCCGTGCCGGCGTCGGAGACACCAATGCCGCCTCCGTTGGAGACACCAATGGCCCCGCCATCGCGTTCTGCGAGTTGCTGGCCGTGAAGCTAGGAATCGGGGGCGGCCCCTGTTGGCCGCCCGCAATCCACGCACTAATCCCCTGGATCAAGGTAGGCACAATGGCGGTGATCGTCACTCCGAGTTGTTGTTGCACTTGCTCTTGGACAATCTCTGGAATCCGCGCCACATGTGCCCTGAGTTCTTGAACCTCGCGCGCCTGGCTTTCCGAGCTGGTCTTTTTCTCCTTTCGCCCACCAGTGTTATAGTATGACGACCATTTTGTCGACAAGCCTTTGCCGGCCACACGACCAGCTGACGTCGGCTTACTGAGCTTATCCTTGTTCTTCATTACATTCAACGCCCTATTTAGAGTGGTGTCCCAAGGGTTGCTCTTAGTCGACCCCGCGCTACTGCTTTCAGTCGCCTGCAGAAGGAATGTGAACCATTTAGAAATTTGGCTTCATTAATTAGAATGCAACCATATGGAGCTAATTACGCGGGGGTGTATTCCTTACCAGAACAAGCTCAAGCGCCCTGGTCTTCGGATCCGTGGTAAGCTCCTTTGTTTTCGGGTCCTTCTTGTACCGGGCCCTGACAAAGTTCCTGGTATGCTTGTCACCGTATTTATCGAAGAGGGGCGGTAGGCCTTGCTCGGCACGGTCCGCCTCCTCCTTGTCCCATATAGGCTCCGCCACTCTGTAACCGCCGGGACCGAGTGTGTGTTCCCCTAAGTTCAGCTCCCGCATTTCTTTCCCCCACTTACTTGATTCGGAGTTTGCGGTGCTCGAGCAATTGATCTTGAAGTCGTTGTAGTCATCTTTGGTGATCGAAGGATTTTTCTCCTTGATCTTCTCATAACTCTCACCTTTCTCGATCATTCTCTTCACATTGCTTTTCCAAGTAGACAGGGCCTTGCTCATCTTCGTGAGGGTAGCATTGTTCACTATATTCCCTTTGAGGCTTGTGTTTTCAAATTCAGCGGGGAACTTGTATCGTTCGTGCAGCTTCGTGAAGAGGAGGTTGCGCAAATTCCCTCGGTCAGGATGCCTCAGGTTCTCGGTGTTGATCGAGACGGTGCTCCGGAGAATGCACCCGAGCTGAAGCGAGTACCCCTTGACTATTCGTTCGGGCGCCGTTGGATTCCCGTCGGAGTCCACTTCATAACTTCCTCCTTGAGGGTGCGGAGCACGGTCGGGCGCCGGTCCTTCCGTTGCCTCTTCGGTTGGCTGCCATCTGTGCGTGCGCCGCCATCATCAGTGGTGGCATCCTCGGCGGCACCATCAGTGGTGGCATCAGTGGGGTCATCCTCGGCGGTACCATCAGTGGTCTCAGGATTGGTGGGGAAGGCGGCGTCCTCATACAAGTGAGGTTGTTCCTCCATCTCCTGGGACAGCTTCCAGAATGCCTTGACGCCCGAACCCCCGGCCTCATCGTTGTTGGCCATGTTTCTCTCTAAATAGGAACAAAGTTTGGTCAAAAAGTTGGTTATTGTCAAGGAACAAGATCATGGTCTCATCATTTAGGGTTTGTCGACACCGAGGCATCCTAAAAGCTAAGCTTTTATCATTGAGGGTTTTTCGACGCCGAGGCACCCTAAAAGCCTAAGCTTTCATCAGTTCGGTTTTTATCGACACCGAGGCTATGCTTAGCTTTTAGGATGCACTCTTCGGTCAGAAAGCCCCTGGCTATGCTTCCCTCTGGACGTGACATGTTGCGAACGTATCCTTTGATGACACCATTCATCCTTTCGAACGGCATCATGCTGTGCAGGAACGTCGGCCCGAGTTGGATGATATCGTCCACGATATGGACCAGCAGATGCACCATAACGTCGAAGAATGCGGGCGGGAAGTACATCTCAAGCTCGCATAGTATCACCACGATCTCTTCCTGTAGCCTTCTGAGTTGCCTCACGCCAACAGACTTCCGAGAGATGACGTCGAAAAAGTTGCATAGGCCAAATAGCGTTTCACGGACGTGCGCGTCCATGATCCCACGGATTGCAACTGGAAGTATCTGCGTCATCAGCACGTGACAGTCGTGAGACTTCATCCCGCTGAACTTCAGCTTCGCTAGGTCTAGGTATCTGCTTATCTTCCCCGCGTAACCGTAAGGAAGTTTTACTCCTACGAGGCAGGTGAAAAACTGCTCGATCTCCTCCTGACTTAGAGTGAAGCACGTGGGAGGGTAGTCATTTCCGGTCTTCTTGGCCTTTTGCCTTTGCGACGACTTTCCGTGTCCTGCTTCGCCTCATCATCATCATCATCATCATCATCATATATAGCCTGAAGCTCCTGCCTGATGCCCATTGATTTCAAGTCTGCCCTTGCTTTCGGCCCATCTTTGGTCCTCTCTGGCATGTTGAGCAGGGTACCAAGCAGACTCTTGCACACGTTCTTCGTGATATGCATGACATCAAGGCTGTGAGGCACACGGTGGATCTTCCAGTACGGCAAGTCCCAGAAAACAGACCTCGTTTTCCATACCTTCAGCAGCGGCTCTGGCGCCTTTCGCATCTTTCCCGGCTCTGGCGCCTTTTGCTTCTTTCCCGGCAGTGGGTAGTCTTTCCAATTTTTCAACAGCTCGTCTATTTCCTCGCCGCTCCTCGTACGCGGGCGTCCTCGGGGTTCGGTTTCACCATCGAATAGATCCTTGCGTTTTCTCCATGGGTCATCGTCGCGAAGCCACCTTCGATGTCCCATGAACACGGTTTTCGAAGACCCAGGATCTCTATCTAGCTGGCGATACGTTGTGTCATCCATGCACCTGACGCATCCAGAAAATCCGTGGACCACCTGCCCCGCGACATATCCGTAACCGAGATAGTCGTGCACCGTCATGAGCAGCGCGGCTCTCATAGGGAAATATTCTTTCTCTGCGGCGTCCCACGTATTGGCTGGCGTTTTCCACAGCGTGTCAAGCTCCTCTTTCAGCAGCCCCAGATACAGATTGATGTCGTTCCCTGGTTGTTTCGGTCCTTCAATTAGCATACTCATGTGAATGTACTTCCTCTTCATGCACAACCAGGGGGAAGGTTGTACATCCACACAAACACAGGCCAGGTGCTATGTGTGCTTCTCTGGTTGCCAAACGGATTGACTCCATCGGTGCTCGCGCCCAGCACGATGTTCCTTGGATCGTTCCCAAATTCTAGGTCTTCGAAGTTCAATGCTTGCCACTGGCTCGCATCCTTAGGGTGACTCAGCATCTTGTCTTTTTTATCTATCTCCGGATCATTTGCGTCATCTTCTCGCTTCTTCTCCTCCCTATCCGCGTGCCAACGCAGGAGCTTTGCTGCCTTAGGGTCCGCAAAATACCGCTGCAGACGAGGAGTGATCGGAAAGTACCACACCACTTTTCGAAGAGCTTTCTTCCTCTTCTTGTATCGAGTGACGCCGCACACCGGATATATGGTAGACTCCGCGTGCTCGTCCCGATAAATGATGCAATTGTTCATGCACACATGGTATTTCACGTGCGGTAAATCCAGGGGACACACGATTTTCTTCGCCTCCTCCAAACTGGTCGGGCACTTGTTCCCCTTGGGAAGACGTTCGTGCCAGAATGACATGTTCTCGTCGAAGCATGCGTCGGTCATTTTGTGTTTTACCTTCATCTCCAGAGCCATGAGCGTTACTTTCAGGCGGGTATCCTCGGGCCTGCATCCTTCATACAATGGAGTAACCGCGTCTAACTCAAGTTGATCCATCTTGGCTTTCTCTCGGGCGGCAGCTCTTGCGTTATCCGTCTGCTTGAGAAGCAGCTCTTGAATATGAGGGTCCTGCACCCAGCCCATCGATGGTCCAGCGTCGTCTGCTCCGCCGGCATCATCATCTTCATGATCATGCCCGTCGTCTGCTCCGGCATCTACCTCATCATCATGTCCTGCATCTTCTACATGATGACTGTGTACAACATCACCATCGTGATCATCTCCTGGGGATTCTTCGTCTTCTCGCCCGCCCGAGCCGCGGTGGTTGTCTTGCTGCCCTTCATCATTTCTTGCCCGGCCCCCATGGACGACTTCATAGTCATCTTCATCAACTTGCCACCGATAGCCATCCATGAAACCACGCAAGAGCAGGTGGTCCCGCACCTGCCCGGATTCCGGGTCCGCAATAAGGCTCTTCAGCTTGCATCTTCGACACGGACATCTTATCTCCGTCTCGTTCTTTTGAAGCATCTCGGCCTTCGCGGACCTCAAAAACCTATTCACGATGCCTTCGGTCATCATGCGGACCATGGTCGCCTGCGGGGTAGAGCAAAATGATATTTTAGAACCAAGAAAAAATTTGGCATGACTTTCCCTAAAAATAGGACCAAAAAGAATGCTTAATGCCAAAATTCTCGCCGAAACGGAAATGAATCAACATTACGGCAAAATATTGGCAACTATCGCATTTCAAATACCGGTACACCTCCAAACACAAACACATATGCAACACCACAAACATATGCAACACCACGAACATACATAGATCTAGCTAGGCCATAAAAAGTGCATGTGCACATTGTTGTAGGGAGAACAACATAAATATAGCTTCCCCCCTTACTTACCTATCAAAACAAGGTAATTTAACCACTTAAATTGAATGAATCTATGGTGGAAATGAGGTGAAAAAGAGGAGGCACCCGAGACAAGGAGGAGGTGGAGAGAATGAAGTGGGGAGAAAGTGAGTGTGGGTAGGAGAGGCTGTCCAAAATATCTTGTTGCTGCCCACTTACTAATGGCGCACCAACTCTAAATGCGCCATTAGTAATCCAGGTTACTAATGGCGCACCTTCTGGTGGTGCGCCATTAGTAGTTTTGCAAAAAAAACATACTAATGGCGCACCGCCATTACTAGTTTAAACTAATAATGGCGCACGGTGGAAAAGTGCGCCATTAGTAGTTTTGCAAAAAAGAGAATAAAAAATATAATAGAAAAAACAACATTAGTGGCGCACTTTCCGGCAGGTGCGCCATTACTAGTTACAACTAGTAATGGCGCACTGTGTCTGGATGCGCCATTAGTATGTTTGGACAGGCGCACTAGTTAAAAAAAAATTGATACTAATGGCGCACCCTGGGCCAGGTGCGCCATTAGTAGTTTCAACTCTAATGGCGTATCAGAAGGTGGTGCGCCATTAGTATATACTAATGGCGCACCGCTTGTCTGGTGCGCCATTAGTGTCAATCCCATCTATAGCCCTTTTTCTAGTAGTGATATACCCCTCTCCCGGTAACTTCAACACGAGGGGGGGTCGATATACCCCCACCCTGATAATATTATTTTCCCATGTACGTTCATTGTCGTTGTCGATATAACCCCCTCCCGATAACTTCAACACGTGGGGGGGGGGTCGATATACCCCCTCCCCGATAACATTATTTTCCCATGTAGGTATGTCGTCGTTGTCGATATATATAACTCCCTCCCAGATAACTTCGACATGATGGACGATCGATATTTATACCCCCTCTCGACCGTGATAACCTATACCACGGGAGCACCCCCCGGCCCTCTCGCTCGACCAAAACTCTCGATCACACCCAAACCATAGAAAAAAACGATGTCGGTCTCCTACCCCCTCCCACCGCGCCCCTACCCTTGAAGCGTTGCTGAGGCCACCCCAAACCCAGAATAAGCTAGGTCTATGTTTGCACTAACCACCTGCTGTCATGTTTGTGTAATAATTGCCATGTTGTAATATTTGCAGAAACAATGGAACACGGACGAGACGAGCAAGCAGAAGAGGTGTTGGGGGACATAATCTTAGCCGGAGGTGATATCTTGTCGTATCTTAACGACAATGATGGTCTGGAAGAACAGGGTGAAGAAGCAGGCTACGGTGATCGAAGAGTGGAGGAGGAAAGACATGATTATGATGGCTCCGGTGACCCAATGCTGGTGCAAGAAGGAGCCCGTGGTGACGGCTCCGGTGACCGAACAGAGTCCGGCCAGGTAAATATATTAGTTAAGCCTGTGATGACTAGCTAATTGTTGCATTCTTTGTTTTGGTATGTACACATATTAATTAACACTCGTCTTTCTTATTTTTTCTAGCCCTCCGGATCGAGCACAACTGCGGTAAAGAGACGAGGCCCGAAGAGAAAGTTGCGCTCGGATGAAAGGTTTGAGATCACAGCAATCGCGCACGACGGCCAACCGATTGAACCCATCCGGACAAAGGATGCATTTGCTGCTCGGTGCGGGGTTCTAGTTAGGGACAAGATCCCGATCAGCATCCACCAATGGTATAAGCCTAAGAAGGAAGACCCTGAGGTGTCTTATGTCAATGATATGCAGAAAGATGATCTTTGGACTGAGCTGAAGGCAAATTTCACCCTAATGCCAGAGGAGGATCCGGAGAAGCCAGTTAAAGAACAATTAATCAAGTCTCATGTTCTTAAGAAGATGGCAGACCTATTCAGGAGGTGGAAGAATGAGCTGAAAACGTTTGTCGACAAAGAAGAGACACCAGAATTCATCGGCCGGTATGAGAAGATCAGAGATCACTGGCCCGCATTTGTGGCCCACAAGACATCGGAAAAGAGTAAGAAGATGTCAGCGACAAACAAGAAGAATGCTGCGAAGAAGAAGCTTCACCATCGCACGGGGTCAGGTGGCTACCTCAAAGCCCGGCCTAAGTGGGCCAAGGCTGAGAATGATCTGCTTGAAAAAGGGATCGAACCACAGACAATGAACTGGACAGACCGTTGCCGGACTTGGTTCTTCGGGGCTGGCGGAACCTTGGACCCTGTATCAGGGAGGTGCGTTTGGACGAACGAGCTTTTGAGAATACCAGTCAAGAAGATTCAACAATATATCGATGCAGCGCAGGAAGGGACGTTCGTTCCAGACAGAGAGAACGACGAGCTCACAATGGCCCTCGGGAATCCTGAGCACCCTGGACGGACACGAGGCACGCCAGGCTCCGTTCCATGGAAGGCTGGTTTTCCGGACGCAGGCGGTTACAAAAGCCAGGAGAGGAGGGAAAAAATAGAGCAGACCCAAATTCAAAAGCTGCACGAAAGGGTTCAAGCGCTAGAGGAACGAGACAGCAATCGACATGCCGAAACTACCCCCGAAGCTACCCCGCCATCTCAGCGGAGAATCAGTGTGGCTTCCACCGAGCTGCTTCAGCTGGAGCATGTCTTGACGGCTCCTGCTAGCTACCCCGTGGATGCTATCACGGAGTCTCAACATTGTCACCTTATGGCGCAATGGCAGAACTTCAAAGTCAAGGCGGCTGTTGGCTCTGTTTTACCTCCTAAACCCGGCGCAACCTACCATTGCCGGCCGATTCCAGAAGGATATGCTAGGGTGATGGTGGATGAAATAACGGAGGGATTTGAGGACCTCCAGCTTGACCACCCTACCGGTGAAGGGGAGACTCGGCTGGGTTTAGCTCTGAAGACTCCGAACTGGACGGCTTCGGCGAGTAAGGGCACTCCGCCTTCTCCTCCGGTGAGTGATCAGGGCACTCAGCCTCCTTCTCCGGCGCGTGGCGGCACTCCGCCTCCTCCTCCGCCTCCTCCTCCGGCGAGTGATCAGGGCACTCAGCCTCCTTCTCCGGCGCGTGGCGGCACTCCGCCTCCTTCTCCGCCTACGCCGGCGCGCCAGAGTAGCTAGCCTCCTCCTTCTCCGCCTCGTCAGCAAGGGCGGAAGAGACCCGCCGCCGCTGCGGCTGCTCCGGCGCGTCTTAGTCCTTCTCCTCCACCTCGTAAGCAAGCAAAGAAGACAGCCGCAGCCGCTCCGTCTGCTCTGCCGGCGTCTAGCAGTACAGCTGCCAGAGGCGGGAGGCAATACAGATTCGGTCCTTCTCTGAAGACTCCAGAGAAGTTACCATACGAGATCCTGCGAGCCAAAGTGACAAACTTCTTTGAAGGGGTGAAAGCAAAGAAACATCCACCTCCAGAGGAGAAGGTAGATCCGGTGAAAGCAAAGCGCACTCTGGCTGCCCTGACAAAACCACCAAAGTCTCCGCCGAGAGGAAACTATGATCGCATTCTTGCGAAGACATATGCCGAAGCGGAGCGGTCGGGAAGTACTGTCAGTGATCAAAGGTTAAAAGAACGACGAGCTGGGAAAAAAATTGCCTAGCTCGGCGAACAAGCGAACCAATCGTGACCCCCACTCAAGGTGTCACAAGACATCGTCGCTAATGATCCGAGGATGGTGCCCGGTTATAGCAATCTTGGAGATTATCTGCCCGACGATGTACATTATGAAATCATGGAGGTGGACGAACACAAATACCATTACGGGAATCCTCTCGTCAAAGATGAAAGATCTCTAACAACGATGATGCGAAGATTACATGATTGGTACATGAAAACCTACAGAGAGTCTGATGGGACGAGTACTTTGACGCTGAGAGTTAAACCGGAGCATGACCTCGTTGGAATTGAACTGCTGAATGTTCCATTTGAGGATTTCTTCCAGTTTTACAATCAAAAGGCCCTCGATAAAACAACGATCACTTGCTACTGTCTGTAAGTAGTACTACTTCTGTCATTAAGTCTCTCTCTATATAGGTCAGCTTTTTCATTGCATGTATTTATAATTATCCTCACTATATTATGCAGATTGAAGATCGCCGAATTAAAGAAAATACAAATCGGTGATATTGGGTTTATTAACACAAATCTCATAGATGCATATACGGTTGAAAAACATCCCAAAGAAGCCGAGGCCAACTTGCTACAATCGTTGGTATTAAATCAAAACAAAGATATAATACTCTTTCCTTACAACTTCAAGTGAGTGTTACTGTCTTGTGCATATTCGGTTTCCCTTATTAGTCCAGGTTATGGTAATGTAATTGATGACTTATGCATGCATGCGCAGCTTCCACTATATTCTCCTAGAGATTAAGCTTGAGCAGGGAGTAGTAACCGTCTTAGACTCGAGACGAAAAGATCCCCAGGACTATGCGAACATGACTCAAATGCTCGAGAAGTAAGTTAAATCGATCATTATCCACCATATCAGGAACTTTGTTCATTTCCTGATATCAAGTAATTGTTTTCTTTGTCTAGCAGGGTTTGGAGAAAATTCACCACAAAAGCTCCGGGACTGCCGAAGAAGCTGCAATTTAAACACCCGAAAGTAAGTACTATAGTAGCATGTTCCGCGCATATACTAGTGATTCAAGCGCTAGTTTCATCAATACCATTTAGCATGCTTGCTTAGCAGTTTGATTGACCTCTATTTCTTGTAAAGTGGTTGTGGCAGGAACCCGGGAATAATTACTGTGGATACTACGTTTGCGAGTCCATCCGCTACACGACCTGTGAGCGGGGCTACTCCGAAGAACAATATGAAGTGCGTAAGCAATAATATTCACAATTTTATTTTATTACCATCATTTGTGTTGAGTTTCATTTATTCATATATATATATATGTATTAACCCCCTTCTTCAAATTAGATGTTTCGGAAGCGGGATGAACTCTTAGCACCAGATCGTATGCGAGGAATTCAAGAGGAATTGGCGGCATTCTTCCTTGACCACGTGATCGTAGAAAACGGAGAATACTATGTGGACCCTGTGTTCTTACAATTTAATTAGGAGATTGTATTGTAAGAGATAATTATTGTATATATGTAGCCGGTAGTGTCGGATAGATATACGAGAACTTGTTGTTCGACCAATCTCTCGGAGAAGGAGAGGTGGTCGATATCACTTCTCTCTGTATGCATATGTTCATGACGATCTTCTGTTTCCTTCATTTGATTACTAGCTAGCGTGTCTAGTCCTCTCCATACGTATATAGTACGTAGCGTCGACCAAGCACGGAGATAAGAGAGGACACTTCTCTCTATTAATTAGCTAGCTAACACAATATATGAAACACCTAAATTAACCCCCCAAGCCCCCCCCCTTTCAAAAAAAACAAAAACCCCAGCCCCTGAAATGCTGACGCGTGGATGCCTATTGGTCCCGGTTGGTGACACCAACCGGGACAATAGGCCCTGCCTATTGGTCCCGGTTGGTGACACCAACCGGGACCAAAGGCCGCCCTGCCTGGGCTGGCAGCAGCGGCCACGTGGAGGACCTTCTGTCCCGATTCGTGTAAGAAACCGGGACTAAAGGGTTAGGGCTTTAGTAACGACCCTTTAGTCCCGGTTCGAAAACCGGGACAAAAGGCCCTTACAAACCGGGGTAAAAGCCCCTTTTCCTACTAGTGTGACAGGCCGGGCCCGCACCTAAGCAAGCCGTCAATTTGACTGTTTGTTTGACCGTTAACTGACATGTGAGGCCCACATGTCAGTGTCTCATTTACAAAAAAATCTTAAATCCCCATGTACTTAAAGCAATCAGGTCCCTGAGGTGAGGCCGCGCCCACCCTGAGGAACAGCGCCGGCCAGGTTGCGGGAACGGGCGGCGCAGGGAGCAGCTCGACGCGCCAGTCCATGGCGACGTCGGCTCGAGGTGTTGGTGGTGTGGCCGATGTCAGCGCAGAGGCGGGCCTCCACGCGGGCGACGGGACGGATCCATTGCGGCGCCGGCAGGTGGTGGCGGTTTGGCCGGCCTCGCTGCGAAGGCGGGCAGCGGAGGTAGCCGGCCGGATCTGCGGAGGCAGGCAGCGGAGGTCGCCGGCCTCTCTATGGAGGCGGGTATCGGAGGTGGGCGGTGCGCCCCTCCATGGCGTGTGGCGCCGCAGCTCTTGCCGGAGCATGGCCTCCCGCACGACGGTGGAGGGACGGCCCCGCTGGTCTCAGTCGTTGACTTGGCGGTGCGGCTTGTGCCGGATCTGGCCCGCCCCGCAGGTCTAAGGCGTTGACTTGGTGCGCGGTGGCGACATGGCCAGGGAGGCGCGCGGTGGCGACATGGCCGATGGGATTTTCTGGCCCAAATTGCTTTTTCAAAATGATTGAGGGACCCGATTGCTTTTTAAAAATGTTTATAGGGGTTATTCTATAAAAATAAGGGCAAATTTTTAAATATGTAAAAGAACCAAGGGGTTGAAGAAAAAATTTACATGCAATTTTTTGAAGGGGCACTGACATATGGGCCCCACATGTCAATTAACAGTCAACACAAACAGTCAAACGGACGGCTTGTTTAGGTGCGGGCCGGCTTGTCATAAACCGGCTTAGTTTCTTAGCAGCGGGCGATTTAGTTTTTTTGAAACAGCCGACACCGATTCTGATAGTTATCAGTCATAAATAAAAATTTGATAGTTTTTTAAAACCCTAACGCGAATTATGGTAATTTTATGCTATCCACCCTCGTGCCTCGCCTGACCCTTTGCCATTTTTGCGTCGATGCTGGGCTCGACGGTGCGCGCCCACGATGGATGCTTTCCCGGAAACGGAAACCAGCCGAGCCATCTATAGCTAGTACGTGTCGACTGAGAGAGAGACGAGCAGCTGGAAGCGGTGGCGTGGATTGACCGGAGGAAGCGGTGGCGTGGATTGACCGGAACGACGCGACGGGCTTTCCTTCCCCGCCACGGACACGGCCGGTCCACCGGCTGCTGCTGCTATGACCGACCGGACCTCACGCTCTTCTCCATCTTGGTTTGTGGTGGAAGGTTGCACCATACTTTTTTTTTTGAAAGACCCAACAAATGCTGGCCGGAATATGCACAGAGAGATGACGAAAGTGACAACTGACAAGGAGGAAAGCAAAGAAAGTGAAAAAAAAAGGTGAGGCAAGGCATTTGGCGCCAGCCTCCAATCTTCAAGCGCTCGCCGGAATGCTTTTAATGCTTTCGACTCGAGTTGCACTATCAACCGCCGAGATTCAGATAGCCTCAGTTTTTTTTTTAATCCTCCATCGCCTATCCATCCGGGGCGAGCACCGAGCAGCGCGGCCGTCTAAATTGACACGACCGCCAAACTTCCTTCTCTGTAGCAACTCTTTTGCTTTTCCTTTTGAAGCAGACAAAATATTTTCAAATGTCAAACAGTTCCAAAAAGACAAAACATATGCCTAGGTACTTTTGTGTGCTTGAAAACTTGCTGAAAACATATGAGTTTTGTGCCTTGTGTAGAAAAAATTATGTGTAATATTTATAATTATTCCCTTTTATTTTCTATAATTCAAAGAAGACAAGAGTTTTATTTTGTATTTTTCTTTTACGAATTTTTTTTGCGGAAAATCTTCCGATCTATTCATCTTTAATCATGGCAGTACAACGAATACTAAAAATAATAAAAATTACATCCAGATCCGTAGACCACCTAACGACGACTACAAGCACTGAAGCGAGGCGAAGGCGCGCCGCCGTCATCGCCCCTCCATCGTCAGAGTCGGGCACAACTTGTAGTAGACAGTCGGGAAGTCGTCGTGCTAAGGCCCCATAGGACCAGCGCACCAGAACAGCAATCGCCGCAGATGAAGAAAAACATAGAACGGAAGGATCCAATCCGAAGACACACGAACGTAGACGAACACCAACAAGATCCGAGCAAATCCACCAAAGATAGATCCGCCGGAGACACACCTCCACACGCCCACCAACGATGCTAGACGCACCACTGGAACGGGGGCTAGGCCGGGAGACCTTTATTCCATCTTCAGAAAGTCGCCGCCGTTTCGTCTTCCTGAGCAGAACACAAACCCTAACAAAATTGAAAGAAACAACTAAAAACGAAGCCCTCCCGCCGGCCCTTGGCAGGATCCACCGCGCCTCCATTGCCCTGGGGCCACCGGAGACGAGGCGGACCTACGTTGGAGCCGGCGAGAGGCAGAAACCCTAGCTGCTTTTTTTAGGAGGAGGAAGAGGCGGCGGCTGCCACAACGGCTACCAAGGAAGGTTTACTGTTCACTCGTGAGGTTTTTTCTTATGCATGTGAGGTTTTTCCTTAATTTTTTTGTATGCAGCACTCACTACGCACAAGGGATTGTTTTCCCGAGATTCTTTTAGACGATGGATGGCTACCCGAGCATCTGCATGCATTTGAAGTTGCACACCCAAATTCGTTGCAAAACTGTTACAAGTAAAATCCAAAGGCTGACATTAAGGTGGCATGGCACCAAAAGATTATCCACTTGAAGTTCAAAACGTACTCCTTTGTCACCTAAATTGACACATTCCAAAGAAATAACTCTTCCTAGCTCCAAATTAACACCATATAGGTCTCCTAACCATGATGTGGTTGCAATATATATACTCCCTCTGTTCCTAAATATTTGTCTTTCTAAATATTTCAAATGAACTATCACATACGGTTGTATATAGACATATTTTAGAGTGTAGATTCATTCATTTTGCTCTGTATGTAGTCATTTATTGAAATCTCTAGAAAGACAAATATTTAGGAACGGATGGAGTAGACACGAGCACAACCATTTTTTTCCTTTTTTCTGCGGGGATTTTTTCATGAGGAGCATTATCCATTTGTTGAGAAAAATAAATTGTCACAATTGCAACATGTATAGGGCGTGTTTGGAGGCACGTTATGTCCGATCAAGCTAAATTTCAGTGCATGACCATTTTTACTGGCAAATGTACAAGCTCAGAAGCAAGACAATGGCATAAATACTCCCAACAGTTATACAGCTCCACCCAATACACGTAGTCTGCAACAGTTGACAGTCAAGAATTGTAATATAGACTAGTAACACACATATCCGATTACCAAACAAGATATATCCAACCATAAAAACACATGCCCAATACTAAGCGCATGCATCGCAAACAGAGTTCCACAACTAGCAATCCAAATCTCTACTATTAAAGGAGGATCGAACGTCGTGATGGTTCGACCTCCTCGATCAATCCTCCCATCGCTCGTTTCTCCCATCCCCGCACGAAAAAAAGGAAACATACCCACAAGGCCACGACCCACGAAAGCACGTCCCACGCACACGCGGCCTCCCCATCTTCCGCACTCCGTTGCCCCCGATCTCATCTGTCTGCCCGCTCCAAATTTTTTCTCTGACTCCCCCCTCCTCGTCCGCCGCCGTGGTCGCGGTCCTAGCCATCGGCGGTAGGAGTGAGTTCCATCGAGAAATTCTTCACTCCTCCCTCTTATCTGCACAACTCTTGATCGCGTCTGTCCATGGGCGAGCTTGGCGGCGGCGCAGAAGGAGAGTTCCTAAGTAGCTGTCGTTGGTGTACGCCGCCTTTGCCTGCGTCGCCAGGGGTGATCGTACTACAGTCTGCCCAACGTACGCCGGCGCCGGAAGACGTACTGGGCCTAGGGGGTGGTGTGCAGGTGCAGGTCGATTTTGGTCGTCCCATACGACTTTGCCATGGCGGATCCGCTCGCCGCAGGGAACGCTACCAGCGGGGACGCCGTGAGGGCGGGATTCTCGGTGCGACGTTAGTCCGACGTCGGTTGGTGCGGCGAGTGGAGGCCTCCGGAGGCTTCTGCTCCGGCGCTCACGCTAGCGGGTCTTGTCCTACTCCTTCGTCAGGTTCAAGTAACCAATAGTAGTTGATCTGAGAGGTAATTTGTTGGGCAACGCTGTTTGATTGATCTATGCAACCTTGAGTTGTGCGACAGGCGGGACGAGAGAGAGCGGCCGCGGGACATGGACTCAAGCTAACACAGGTTCATGGCGGAGCAGCTCACCTGCTGGTCTCCACTTCGTAGGTGGCAGTAGCTGCCTCACGAATTGATGTGCTCTTTTTATTCCTTTTCAGATCCATTTTTTCCAACAGGCCTCAATAAAAATTGGGGATCAAGAAATTCATCGCTTCGAAGTACTGAGCAGGCGTATTCTTTCTTATGCATGAGGGTATGAAACATGTTTTTGTTGTCAATTCTTGCAGCACAGGGGATTTTTGGTAGTCAAGTGGTCAACCCATCCGCCAATGCCGTCATGATCTTCATTGGGTGTGCTTGCACTTTTTTGGAAGATGCCAGGCAGTAGCGCTGCTTCAGTATATTAAGAGAAGATTTACAAAATCTGGAGATGTATAATTACACTCGATCTATGCATATTTGCCCGGATTTGAATAACTTTGAGTTTGTGACCATCACACTTGGTATCTTCGCTGATGTATTTTTTGTTTTGCTAAGTCAAGTAGTTCCTGTGAAATGACTTTGGGAATGGAGTGGTTCACTGGGGTAATTAGCGGTAGCACCTCATGCTGACAGGGAGTGCACGATCGAGGTATGTATTTTCAGCTTGTTAGTCAGGATGAAGTGGAATACATCATAATATTTCTCTGCATGAACTGTCAGGGACATATCTCCACGTCCACTTAATCCATTTTATCCGTGTTCGGTTCCTTAGATTGCCTACCTGTGTGCGGATTTACCATGTATTATTTGACTGCAAAAATTACATTGTTAATCGCTTCAGAGAACAAGTGAAAATGTAGGTTGTATCCCTCTTTTGTTTGTTAACAACCTGTTTACGGAGTCACTACTCCATCATCACATAATACACATATGTTAAGGTCAAGAATTTGTCATCTATACTTCTGATCCCTTTTTAGTTATGCTGAACTTGAGAAAGTGGATTATTGGAACAAGTGAATTATTTGAAAAGTAAATTGTCAGTCTGTTACATGTGGGAAGAGGCCTTTTGGAACAAGTGAATTATTTGAAAATTAAAATCTTTAAAAAAAATTAAAGTGAAGTTACTCTCCAACTACAATTCTATGCAAGCACTGATCTTTAAATTGAAGGTGATTATTCTTCTTAAGAAGGGAGAACGATTCACTTTGGTTTATATGATCCTATGGTCTTTTTTATTGATTGCTATGGTTGTTCGTATTATATCCTCTAACTGACCCAACTTGCCATTTCATACTCATGCTATTAGATCAGGTGCTCATGCAAGATGGTTACTTCTCTTAAGGGTGTGTTACTGTTCATTTGTGGTTTAGACTTGAACACATACTTCTGTTTGAAAACAATAAGTGCCAGCCTCTCATGATTACGGTAACTAATTATCCATTTAACACATACAGACTATCAGATACAACCGGATGCCGCCACTTTGCAGTTTCAGATTTATGTTGGTGAGCTGGCCCATGCTGTTCATGGAATGGCTTGACGTGAAAGGAAATGGGCCCATAGGTCGAGAAGAGAAGCTTTCATTGAGCATAAGTGTGGTGTTGTTGGAATTTTTGATATTAGTTAGATCTTTAGATAGCCTTTGTTTGGAGGTCAGATAGTCTTACTATGAGGATCAAGTATGAAATTATGACATTCTATGAGGACTACGTTTAGGCACATAAATTATGAACCAATTATTCCTTCTTGAAAGACGATGTTTTTCCAGAAAAATACTACTATGAGTTCAGAATTTTAGCAAAACATGCAAGTTGTCATTTTGAGATTAGTTGTTAACTAGCATTTGAAGGCATGTGATAAACAAAGAGACTAATGGGTATGTATTGTGCTTTCATATAAAAATACGCAATATCACCTATTGTGCATGCGGAATCTATCTAAAGATATAGGTTACCCATGATCGGTGTTGATCCACAAGAATTTGTATGTCTCCGTTGCAACGCACGGGCAATTAACTAGTGGTACTGTACTTGCCGGCAGCAACTTAGTGAATTGTCTAGTTTTATGCCGAAGAAAAACTTAATTGGCTAGTAGAAAGACAACTTAATTAGCATTACTACCAGGCTTTGCAGGATGCAGCTCCACGCCAAGCTTTGCTTCACGCCACCATTGTCGCCGATCAAACCTCTAGTAGTGTTCTTGGGTTGTGGTGGTAGTTCTTGCACACAAGGTAGACCATACATCGTTCTGATGCAGAGGTCGGGGAGCCTCCCCTTTCCGAAAAAAAGGTAGACCACGGGCTGCGCGACCAGCGTCCCCGCCATGACCACGCACAACACTGCTGCCATCGCAGCCACCGCTGCAAACTGGCCGAGGCCCATGCGGCCCATCGCGTCCTCCCCCATCACCGTCGGGAAGGCCATCAGCACGGCTATGAAGCAGCCATCAAACACGGCGAAGACGGTGGCCGCCGCCCAGAACTTTCCGGCGACGAGCTCGCGGCTCCTGCACAAGGCGCCGAACCTGCTGGCGTTCTCGAGCAGCGATACCACACAGGCCACGCGGAGCACCATGGCGAGGTACACCCCCCCCATGCACGCGGCCCCGCCCAGCAGTTGCACCGGCAGGACGATCTCACCTGGAGCATCGAGCAGGCGGAGCGTCCGCCAGACGTACCCGAAGACGGCGGTGTAACCTCCGAAAGCGAGGACAGCCAGCAAGAAGGTGGCGCAGTGCCGGAGGCGCTAGTCGCGATTGATGCTGTTAGAAATAGTTTAAACTGTATTGTAATCTCATCTAAACTCTATCTCTACTCCCTGTCTTCTCATAGCTATCCAGGTTTCCTCATGTACGAAAGGTTGAGTCCTAGCGATCAACCTCTTCCCTGTATCGCACGACATATTGCCAGAATCAATATATACCGATGCGGCTCTCCCCCTGGGAGAGTAGGAACGCTTCTTTACATGGTATCGGAGCCACCTCTTCCAATCTAGCGACAAACAGATCTATCGACAAACAGAAACAAACCACCCACCCACCCATCGCGATCATGTCTTCCACCTTAGCTCCAGTCGTCCTCAACCTTGGGCAACCCCCGTCTGAGAAGCTGTCGAGGGGCAACTATCTCCTCTGGAAGGCCCATGTGATGCCCGCCCTGCGAGGAGCGCAGGTGACAGGGCTCCTGGATGGATCGGATGCAGCTCCTCCGAAGCAAACGGAGCAGCAGCAGCAAGACAAGACCATGGCCATGGGGCCAAATCCCCCATACGGACCTTGGCTCTCGAAGGATCAGCAGGTTCTGAGCTAGCTGCTGAACTCTCTGTCGAAGGAAATTCTCGCGCAAGTCATCGGGAAAGAACATACCTTCGATCTTTGGACTGCCCTCACCACCCTCTTCTCGTCCCAATCCCAATCTCGCATCACCAACCTTCGGATCGCCATTACCACCACCAAGAAGGGCACCATGAACAGCTCCTCCTACATTGCTAAGATGAAGTCTCTCGGTAACGAGCTAGCAGCAGCCAGGCGTCCTGTTTCAAATCCCGAGATGGTGGACTATGTCCTCGCCGGACTTGACCGTGATTATGATCCGGTTGTGGCAGCCATCGGTGCCGTCAAGACCTCCATCACTGTTGATGACTTGTTCGCTCAAATTTCTGCCTTTGATCAACGTATGGAGATGCTTGGTGATGGAGGCGAAGGAGGCTTCCACTCATCTGCCAATATGGCCTATAGAGGGCGCGGCCAGTTCAGATCACGGGGGCGAGCCCGTGGCACCAGAGGGCGTGGCCGTGGGAGGCGCCCACCTTCCCCTTCCTGCAACGGTGGCAGAATCTCGCGGGGTCGTTCACAACAATATCAACAACAGCGTCAACCTCCTCGCGATTATCCGGAGTGTCAGATATGCCTCAAGCACCACCGCGGGGGTGCCCATGCGTGTTGGGATCTTTACGAGGAAGATGAGTACGAAGAGAAGGAGGCTCATGCTGTCACCGACTCCTACGGCATCGACACAAACTGGTACGCAGATACTGGTGCTACACATCACATCACAGGAGAGCTAGACAAGTTGACGATCAAGGACAAGTACCGTGGACAAGACCAAATACACACCGCAAGTGGTTCTGGTATGAAGATTACTCATGTTGGTAGTTCGATTGTCAAAACCCCATGAATTTTTTTGCATCTAAACAAAATTCTATATGTGCCGGAAGCATCTAAGAATCTTCTCTCTATTCATCGGTTTACTCTTGACAATCGTGTGCTCATTGAATTCTATCCTTATTTCTTTTTGGTTAAGGACTTGGCCACGAGGAGAATCCTTCTTAGGGGCAAGTGCGTGGGAGGCCTCTACCCACTCATCTCTACATCATCATCATCGTCAAATAAACAAGCTTTTGTTGCTGTCAAGCCCTCTTCAGCAAAGTGGCATAGTAGATTAGGCCATCCATCATCAATTATTGTTAAGCTTATTCTTAGTAAGAATAACCTTCCCTACTCTCATGAGTCTAGTATTGAGTCCGTTTGTGATCCATGTCAACATCAGTTACCATACCCTATTTCTATCAGTGTTTCTACTGCTCCCTTACAACTTATATTCTCAGATGTTTGGGGGCCAGCTCCTACTTAGTTGGTAGACATTCATATTATGTAAGTTTTATCGATGATTTTAGTAAATATACATGGATCTACCTTCTTAAGAAACGGTCTGAAGTGTTTCAAGTTTTCAAGTATTTCCAAAATCTTGTCGAGCGGAAACTAAACACTAAAATCATTGCCATGCAAACTAAGTTTTCAAGTATTTCCAAAATCTTGTCGAGCAGAAACTAAACACTAAAATCATTGCCATGCAAACTGACTGGGGAGGTGAATACAAGAAGCTCAATTCTTTTTTCCAACAACTTGGCATCTCTCATCATGTTTCGTGTCCTCATGCTCATCAACAGAATGGTTCTGCCGAACGCAAACATCGCCATGTTGTTGAGGTAGGGCTAGCCTTGTTAGCTAATGCTTCTATGCCACCGAAATTTTGGGATGAAGCATTCCTGACTGCAACATATCTCATTAACTTGCTCCCGAGCAAAGTCATCAAATGTGAGACTCCTATCACACGTCTTTTTGGTATCACTCCAGATTATAAATCCCTTCGTGTGTTTGGTTGTGCATGCTGGCCCAACCTTAGGCCATACAATTCTCGTAAACTGGCCTTTCGTTCAAAAAAAATGTGTATTTCTTGGATACAGTGCAATTCACAAAGGGGTTAAATGTCTAGATGTGTCCACCGGCAGAGTCTATATATCTCGTGATGTCGTATTTGACAAGTCCGTTTTTCCGTTTGCATCTCTTCATCCAAATGCCGGAGCACTTCTTAGACAAGAAATTCTTCTTCTTCCGACACATCTTCAAAGTTTTGATCATGGGGGCGACGGTTGCACTAACCAAACTGATAATTCTACCACCACTAGTACTTTGTCTTTACCAGTGCAGGTTCATGGTGAAAACGGAGCAGAAAACGGTGCAGAAAATGATCAAAACCTTGCAGAACATGAGGCTATATTTCATGCAGAAGAAGGAGACGAGGCATGCGCTGGACCCAAGGCGGATCTGTTGTCACCTCGAACTCCTGTACATCAGGAATTTTCGGATCGGACGAGGGAATCGTCTCTGGATCACGTGCCCGTCAGGAGCCTCTTCCGCCAGCGGGCGTGTGCCACGTCGCCAGCAGCGACCGCCAGGGCGAGTCCCACGCGCGGGCTGGCGCAAAGGACTGCGACCGGGTCAGGCCCGCACCTCACATGCGGGGCAATTCAAGCGACCGGCTCGCCAGCGTCAAGTGGCTCGGGGTTGAGTCCTACGCATGTGCAGGATTCCCTTGAATCGTCTGTGGCCACCGATTCCGATATGAATGCAACTTCAAACACACCACAGGCCACTAGATCTAGGACACGATTGGATGTGCAAAGTGATTCCAGTGCTTCAGGATGTTCTGCGGCTGGACCTCCTGCATCAGCTTCTGCACAACAAACTACACGTCCTTCTCAACCATAGCCAGTTGCGACATCTCGTGTTATGACTCGACTACAAAAAGGTATAATAAATCCAAAAGTCCGAAATGATGGTACCGTACCATATGGCATGTTGTGTATTGCAGGGGAGCCAACAAATTTGGAAACTGCATTGAGTGGTCCAAGATGGAAAAATGCAATGGATGAAGAGTACATGGCGCTTATGAGGAACAAGACATGGCATCTTGTACCTGAGCAAAGAGGTAAAAATATTATTGACTGTAAAGTGGGTCTATAGAATTAAGAAAAAGGCAGATGGCTCGGTTGACAGGTATAAGGCACGTCTAGTTGCAAAAGGTTTTAAACAACGGTATGGGTTAGATTATGAGGATACTTTCAGTCCGGTTGTCAAAGCTGCAACTATTCGACTTGTGCTAGCTATTGTTGTGTCTAGAGGATGGAGTTTAAGACAGCTAGATGTTCAGAACGCGTTTTTGCATGGTGTTCTGGAAGAGGAGGTTTACATGAGACAACCACCTGGATATGCAGACAAGAAAACACCTCATTATGTTTGTAGACTTGATAAGGCACTCTATGGTCTGAAACAAGCTCCAAGAGCATGGTACTCAAGGTTGAGTTCTCAGTTAAGATGTCTTGGTTTTGTTGCATCTAAAGCTGATACGTCACTTTTCATCTATAACAAGGGAACTACAGTTTTATTCGTGCTAATATATGTTGATGATATTGTAGTAGCAAGCTCCTCGCAAAATGCTACTAATGCTCTTCTGCATGATCTAAGTTCAGAGTTTGCATTGAAGGATCTTGGTGACTTACACTTCTTCCTAGGCATTGAGGTTAAGAAGATTCAAGATGGCATAGTGCTAAATCAAGAGAAATATGCCACTGAACTTCTAGCTCGTATAGGGATGAAGGTAAGCCTTCACCTACACCGTTGTCTTCCTCAGAAAAACTTTCAGCATTTGAAGGAGAAACACTCAAGGAAGAAGAGAGCACAAAATACAGAAGTGTTGTAGGAGCATTGCAGTATTTAACGCTGACGAGACCAGACATATCTTTTGCTGTAAACAAGGTTTGTCAGTATCTACATGCACCTACTAGTGCACACTGGACAGCTGTTAACAGAATTGTAAGATATATAAAGCACACTATGAGCTTAGGGCTTTAGTTCAGATGTTCTAATTCTACACTTGTTAGTGCTTTTTCTGATGCTGACTCGGCAGGATGTAGTGATGACAGAAAGTCGACTGGAGGATTTGTGGTATTCTTTGGCTCTAACCTCATCTCATGGAGTGCCAGGAAACAGGTCACAGTGTCGAGATCAAGTACTGAGGCTGAGTACAAATCATTAGCCAATGCAACAGCTGAGATCATTTGGTTGGAATCACTGCTAAATGAGCTGGGAATCAAGCAACATCGTGTCTCATGTTTGTGGTGTGATAATCTAGGAGCTACCTATCTCTCTGCTAATCCAGTCTTTCATGGAAGAACTAAACATATTGAGATTGACTTTCATTTTGTACGTGAGAGAGTTGCAGAGAAGAAGTTGGATATCCGATTCATTCCATCCAAAGATCAAGTGGCAGACGGTTTTACTAAAGCTTTGCCAGTCAAGCTATTTGAAGAATTCAAGAAGAATCTAAATGTAGGATAGTTGAGATTAAGGGAGGGTGTTCGAAATAGTTTAAACTGTATTGTAATCTCATCTAAACTCTATCTCTATTCCCTGTCTTCTCGTAGCTATCCAGGTTTCCTCATGTACGAAAGGTTGAGTCCTAGCGATCAACCTCTTCCTTGTATCGCATGGCATATTGCCAGAATCAATGTATACCGATGCGGCTCTCCCCCTGGGAGAGTAGGAACGCTTCTTTACAGATGCGTCTAAGGAGGCGTGGGATGGCCATGGGCCCCGCCCAGCCGGCGCCCTTGTTGTGGTAAAAGGAGGCGACTGAGAGCACGAACAGCATGTCGTACCCTTCCATGACGGCGAAAACACAGAGGAAGTAGAAGATGGCCGGGGAGAAGAAGAGATGGAGAAGTCTGGAAAGGTCGCCGGAGACGAGGCTGGAGAAGACCGTGACGCATCCGGCGAAGTGGGCAAGGGAGACGAATATGTTGGGTACGTGGGAAACGAAGCTGGGGAGGATGGCGCGGGGAACTCGGAGGGCCTCGCGGCCGATGCCGGCGACCCCGAGGTCACCAAGATGCTGCTCATCCGGTTCCCACTCCATGGAGCTAGCTAGGACGTACCGTCACGGTGGATGTGGAGACGGCGAGATGGAGCGTTGCGCGCGCAATTAGTAGGCCTGGGAAGAGGAGGGAACAGAGGACGATGTCACGCAAGGCCTCTGAGATGCAGCTAGTCTATCATCTCAGAGGCTCTCTTGCACCGCTGCATGCATGCACCGGAATAGAACGGCCACGGCCCAAAGCAGGCACATGGGAGCTCAGAGGGCCTCACCGCGTCGTGCCTGCCTCGACGGGTGCGGGATTGAAATGTGGTGTGCAGACAGCTCGATCGTAACATGCATCTCGATTCTTACGGTGCGCGCTCCCCGTCATGAGAGATGCACTAGCAGCACATACACTAGTCGAGTTAGTTTCTGTACCATCACATCACGGTTTTCCTCACCCCCAGCGTTTTACTTTTTTTTTTTGGCCATCGACTGCTAGCGGTAGGAGCACATTATGTAGTAGTATTCTTTTGAGACCATGGCCACCAAAGCGAGAGAGGGGGGGGGGGGGGGACGATGGCGACATGCGCAGGTTGGCTGGCCAACCGCGTGGTGCCTGCTGCTTGACCTTCTCGCCATCTTGATTCGATGTACGATTGCCGGAAACGGAAACCCGCGTCTGTGAGCAGGGCATACTGCGAGTGAGGCCGGGAATGGAGTGAGGCGTGGCCGGACGCGGCTAAAGCGGTTAATGATCGAGGTGCCGGACGTACTGGACGCGGCGGAGCACACCCGGCAACTAGCTTTGCTTACAGCATCTACACACGCGGTCATCAAATCCGGCACCTCAAACGTCTTGAACCTGCCCGGACACATCCGTGGACACTTACCGGGCATTTCTCAAATTATATCTTCACATCCGACCGTGTATTTCATATCTGAGACATCATATCAATACTAAGCATGCAACAAAAATAAGACGTACCTAGATTATCGCATGGACTATGAAACGAAGATAGATATACACATTCCAATCATCAAAAAATCACCAATGGATCTCCAAAAGCTAGTCAAAATTCACATAATCCACATTCATGCCAGACAGATTCTACCTAGAGGACTAAATAAATAGAAATTAATGACAGAGATGGCGGAGATTCACCATTTCCTTGCCGGGCCTTTACTTTTCCGGTCGCCGGCGCAGCTGTAGGCGTCCACGGCAGGTGGTGGATCGTCGGAGTCATCGGAGATGGTGTTCTGGTCGTCATCGTCGTCAGACGATGAGTCAGAGATGCCAACGAACCCCTTCATCCGTCGGATGGCCCTTTTCTGTTACCGCTTTAGCATCGCCACCCGGCCCGCCTCCGCCGCCTCGCGCTCCGACTGCTCAATGGCAAGCCGCAGTGCCTTCGCGTTCTTCCTCCATAGGCCGCGAGCGTCCATCACCGCCATCGTCAGCGACTGACGGTAGATCCAAGAGAGGAGGCGCTCGTCCTTGTCGCGATCCGTCGGCCACCAGCGGCGGCGGTGCACGAATTGCTCCTCCGCGATCCAAGAGAGGAGGCGCTCGACCATAGAAGGCTTTATTCATGTAAACAGAATAACAATTATTCTATGACTTAAATGCATAATCGTATCGCAATAAACATGATCCAACCAAATTTATGCTCAACGCAAACATCAAATAACATTTATTTAGGTCCAACACTAATCCCGAAGGTAGAGGGAGTATGCGATGGTGATCTTATCAATCTTGGAATCACTTTCAACACACATCGTTTCCTCGCCCTTAACTAGTCTCTGTTCATTTTGCAACTCCTGTTTTGAGTTACTAATCTTAGCAAATGAACCGGTATCAAATACCCTGGGGTTACTATCAATAATATGTATATCAAATATACCTTTGTTCACTTTTCCATCCTTCTTATCCGCCAAGTATTTGGGGTAATTCCGTTTCCAGTGACCATTCCCATTGCAGAGCACTCGGTTTCAGGCTTAGGTCTAGCTTTAGGCTTCTTCACGGGAGTGGCAACTTGCTTGTTATTCTTCTTGAAGTTCCCTTTCTTTTCCTTTGTCTTTTTTCTTGAAACTAGAGGTCTTGTTAACCATCAACACTTGATGCTCTTTCTCCTTCACCGATTTCAGCATCGCGAAGATCTCGAGAATCTTTTTCGTTATCCCTTGCACATTATAGTTCATCACGAAGTTCTAGTAGCTTGATGATAGTGACTAGAGAACTCTCTCAATCACTATCTTATCTGAAAGATTAACTCCCACTTGATTCAAATGATTGTAGTACCCTTCTGAGCACATGCTCACTGGTTGAGCTATTATCCTCCATCTTGTAGGCAAAGTACTTGTCAGAGGTCTCATACCTCTCGATACGGGCATGAGTCTAAAATACCAATTTCAGCTCTTGAAACATATCATATGCTCCGTGGCGTTTAAAATGTTTTTGAAGTCCTAATTCTAAGCCGTAAAGCATGGCGCACTAAACTATCAAGTAGTCATCATATCGAGCTTGCAAAATGTTCATAACGTCTGTATCTGCTCCTGCAATAGGTTTGTCACCTAGCGATGCATTAAGGACATAATTCTTCTGTGCAGCAATGAGGATAATCCTCACATCACGGACCCAGTCCGCATCAATGCTACTATCATCTTTCAACTTAGTTTTCTCCGGGAACATATCAAAAAATAGGGGAGCTACAATGCGAGCTATTGATCTACAACATAATTTGCAAATTCTATCAGGACTAAGTTCATGATAAATTAAAGTTTAATTAATCAAATTACTTAAGAACTCCCACTTAAATAGACATCCCTCGAGTCATCTAAGTGATACGTGATCCCAATCAACTAACCCATGTCCGATCATCACGTGAGATGGGGTAGTCATCAATGGTGAACATCTCTATGTTGATCATATCTACTATATGATTCACGTTCGACCTTTCGGTCTCCAGTGTTCCGAGGCCATGTCTGTACATGCCAGGCTCGCCAAGTTTAACCCGAGTATTCCGTATGTGCAAAACTATCTTGCACCCGTTGTATTTGAACGTAGAGTTTATCACACCCGATCATCACGTGGTGTCTCAACACGATGAACTGTCGCAACGGTGCATACTCAGGGAGAATGCTTATACCTTGAAATTTTAGTGAAGGGGTCATCTTATAATGCTACTGCCGTGCTAAGCAAAATAAGATGCATAAAAGATAAACATCACATGCAACCAAAATATATAACATGATATGGCCATCATCATCTTGTGCTTTTGATCTCCATCTCCAAAGCATCGTCATGATCTCCATTGTCACCAGCTCGACACCTTGATCTCCATCATTGCGTCGTGGTCGTCTCGCCAACTATTGCTTCTACAACTATCGCTAACGCATAGTGATAAAGTAAAGCAATTACATGGCGTTTGCATTTCATACAATAAAGAGACAACCAAAAGGCTCCTATCGGTTGCCGATAACTTCTACAAAACATGATCATCTCATACAATAACGTATATCACATCATGTCTTGTCCATATCACATAACAACATGACCTGCAAAAACAAGTTAGACGTCCTCTACTTTGTTGTTGCAAGTTTTACATGGCTGCTACGGGCTTCTAGCAAGAACCGTTCTTACCTACGCATCAAAACCACAACGGTGATTTATCAAGTTTGCTGTTTTAACCTTCAACAAGTACCGGCCGCAGTCAAATTTGATTCAATAAAGTAGGATAAACAGACACCTGCCAGCCACCTTTATGCAAAACCAGTTGCATGTCTATCGGTGGAACCGGTCTCATGAACGTGGTCATTTAAGGTTGGTCCGGGCCGCTTCATCCAACAATACCGCCGAATAAAAATAAGACATTGGTGGTAAGCACTATGACGATCACCGCCCACAACTCTTTGTGTTCTACTCGTGCATATCATCTACGCATAGACCTGGCTCTGATGCCACTGTTGGGGAATGTAGCATGCAATTTCAAAAAAATTCCTACGCCCACGCAAGATCTATCTAGGAGATGCATCGCAACGAGAGGGGGAGAGTGTGTCGACGTACCCTCGTAGACCATAAGAGGAAGCGTTTGACAACGCGGTTGATGTAGTCGAACTTCTTGTAGCTCCGACCGATCAAGTACCGAGCATACGACACCTCAGAGTTCTACACACGTTCAGCTCGGTGACGTCCCTCGTATTCTTGATCTAGCAAGGCATCAAGGTAGTAGATGAGTTCCGTTAGCACGACGGAGTGGTGACGATGATGGTGAAGTGATCCGCGCAAGGCTTCGCCTAAGCACTACGAAGATATGACCGTAGGAGTAAACGGTGGATGGGGGCGCCGCACACGGCTATGCAATAGTCTGGGGTGTGCTAGGGGCGCCCCCTACATATATATATATATATATATATATATATATATATATATAGGTGGGAGGGGGAGGGGAGGCAGCCAGGGCACGCCCTAGGGTTGGCCGCCGCCTCCTAGGGGCCCTGCCTTGCCCTGCGCCCCCCTTTCCATGTATGCATGAAGGGGAAGGAAAGAGGGGGGGTGAGGGAAGGAAGTGGGAATCCTAATCCCCCTTTCCTTCTCATCCTCCTATAGCCTTACAGGGCGCACCAGCATCTTGTGAGCTGGTGTGTTCCTTCACAATGCCCATATCGCCCATAGGATTGTCGGGGGTACCCGAAACACCTTCCGGTGACCCGATAAGTACCCGATACCCTCCGGAACACTTCCGGTGTCCGAATACCATCGTCCTATATATCAATCTTTACCTCTCAAACATTTCGAGACACCTTTCATGTATGTGATCTCATCCGGGACTCCGAACAACATTCGGTCACCAAATCACATAACTCATATAATATTATATCGCCATCGAACGTTAAGCGTGCGGACCCTACGGGTTCGAGAACTATGTAGACATGACCGAGACACCTCTCCGGTCAATAACCAATAGCGGAACCTGGATGCTCATATTGGCTCCTACATATTCTATGAAGATCTTTATCGGTCGAACCATTATGACAACATACGTTATTCCCTTTGTCCATCGGTACGTTACTTGCCCAAGATTCGATCGTCGGTATCTTCATACCTAGTTCAATCTCGTTACCGGCAAGTCTCTTTACTCGTTCCGTAATACATCATCCTTTAACTAACTCATTAGTCACTTTGCTTGCAAGTCTTCTTATGATGTGTATTACCGAGAGGGCCCAGAAATACCTCTCTGATAGACGGAGTGACAAATCCTAATCTCGATATATGCCAACCCAACAAACACTTTCGGAGATACCTGTAGAACATCTTTATAATCACCCAGTTACGTTGTGACGTTTGATAGCACACAAGGCATTCCTCCGGTATCCTGGAGTTGCATAATCTCATAGTCGAAGGAATATGTATTTGACATGAAGAAAGCAATAGCAATAAAACTAAACGATCATGATGCTAAGCTAATGATGGGTCTTGTCCATCACCTCATTATTCTAATGATGTGATCCCGTTATCAAATGACAACTGCTACCTCTTGAGCACAGCGTTGGTTTTCTCTTGAAGAGGAAAGGGTGATGCAGCAAAGTAGCGTAAGTATTTCCCTCTGTTTTTAAGAACCAAGGTATCAATCCAGTAGGAGACTACGCGCAAGTCGCCTCGTACCTACACAAACAAATAAGAACCTTGCAACCAACGCGATAAAGGGGTTGTCAATCCCTTCACGGCCACTTGCAAAAGTGAGATTTGATAGAGATAATAAGATAAATATTTTTGGTATTTTTATGATATAGATTGAAAGTAAAGATTGCAAAGTAAAAATAGATTGGAAACTTATATGATGGAGAATAGACCCGGGGGCCATAGGTTTCACTAGTGGCTTCTCTCAAGATAGCATAAGTATTACGGTGGGTGAACAAATTACTGTCGAGCAATTGATAGAAAAGTGCATAATTATGAGAATATCTGGGCATGATCATGTATATAGGCATCACATCCACGACAAGTAGACCGAAACGATTTTGCATCTACTACTATTACTCCACACATCGACCGCTATCCAGCATGCATCTAGAGTATTAAGTTCATAAGAACAGAGTAACGCATTAGGCAAGATGACATGATGTAGAGGGATAAACTCAAGCAATATGATATAAACCCCATCTTTTTATCCTCGATGGCAACAATACAATATGTGTTGTTTCCCCTTCTGTCACTGGGATCGAGCAACGCAAGATTGAACCCAAAGGTAAGCACTTCTCCCATTGAAAGTAGGCCAAACCAAACTGATAATTCGAAGAGACTTGCAAAGATAACAAATCATACATAAAAGAATTCAGAGGAGATTCAAATATTGTTCATAGATAATCTTGATCATAAACCCACAATTCATCGGATCTCGACAAACACACCGCAAAAATAATTACATCGAATAGATCTCCAAGAAGATCGAGGAGAACTTTGTATTGAGATCCAAAAAGAGAGAAGAAGCCATCTAGCTAATAACTATGGACCCGAAGGTCTGTGATAAACTACTCACACATCATCGGAGAGGCTATGGTGTTGATGTAGAAGCCCTCCGTGATCGATTCCCCCTCCAGCGGAGTGCCGGAAAAGGCCCCAAGATGGGATCTCACGGGTACAGAAGGTTGCGGCGGTGGAAATAGGGTTTCGTGGTGCTCCTAGATGTTTTCGGGGTATATGGGTATATATAGGAGGAAGAAGTAGGTCGGTGGAGCTGCGAGGTGCCCACGAGGGTGGGGGACGCGCCTCCCTGCCTCGTGGCCTCCTCGCTTCTTTCTTGACGTCCACTCCAAGTCCTCTGGATCACGTTTGTTCCAAAAATCACTCTCCCGAAGGTTTCATTCCGTTTGGATTCCGTTTGATATTCCTTTTCTGCAAAACACTGAAATAGGCAAAAAAACAACAATTTGCACTGGGCCGTCGGTTAATAGGCTAGTCCCAAAAATAATATAAAAATGTATAATAAAGCCCATTAAACATCCAAAACAGATAATATAATAGCATGGAACATTCAAAAATTATAGATACGTTGGAGACGTATCAAGCATCCCCAAGCTTAATTCCTACTCATCCTCGAGTAGGTAAATGATGAAAACAGAATTTTTTATGTGGAATGCTTCCTAACATAATTTTCAATGTAATTTTATTTATTGTAGCATGAATGTTCAGATCCGAGAGATTCAAGATAAAAGTTTAATATTGACATAAAAATAATAATACTTCAAGCATACTGACTAAGCAATTATGTCTTCTCATAATACCATGGCCAAAGAAAGTTCATCCCTACAAAATCATATAATTTGGTCATGCTCTATTTTCGTCACACAAGAATGCTCTCATCATGCACAATCCCGATGGCTAGCCAAGCAATTGTTTCATACTTTAGTAATCTCAAACTTTCTTCAACCTTCACACAATACAAGAGCGTGAGCCATGGATATAGCACTATGGGTGGAATAGAGTATGATGATGGGGGTTTTGCGGAGAAGACAAAAAAGGAGAAAGTCTCACATTGATGCTGCTAATCAATGGGCTAGGGAGATGCCCATCAATTGATGTCAATGCAAGGAGTAGGGATTGCCATGCAACGGATGCACAAGAGCTATAAATGTATGAAAGCTCAACAAAAGAAACTAAGTGGGTGTGCATCCAACTTGCTTGCTCACGAAGACCTAGGGCATTTGAGGAAGCCCATTGTTGGAATATACAAGCCAAGTTCTATAATGAAAAATTCCCAATAGTATATGAAAGTGACGAAACAAGAGACTCTCTATCAGAAAGATCATGGTGCTACTTTGAAGCACAAGTGTGGAAAAAAGGATAGTAGCGTTGTCCCTTTTTATTTCTTTTCTCTTTTTTCTGGGCCTTCCCTTTTTTTGGCCTTTCTCCTTTTTTTGGAACAATGCTCTATTAATGATGATCATCACACTTCTATTTATTTACATCTCAATGATTACAACTCGATACTAGAACAAAATATGACTCTATCTAAATGCCTCCGGCGGTGTACCGGGATGGGCAATGAATCAAGAATGACATGTATGATAAATTATGCATGGTGGCTTTGCCACAAATACGATGTCAAGTACATGATCATGCAAGGCAATATGACAATGATGAAGCGTGTCATAATAAATGAAACGGTGGAATGTTGCATGGCAATATATCTCGGAATGGCTATGGAAATGCCTTAATAGCTAGGTATGGTGGCTATTTTGAGGAAGATATAAGGAGGTTTATGTGTGATAGAGCGTATCATATCATGAAGTTTGGATGCACCGGCGAAGTTTGCACCAACTCTCAAGGTGAGAAAGGGCAATGCACGGTATCGAAGAGGCTAGCAATGATGGAAAGGTGAGAGTGCGTATAATCCATGGACTCAACATTAGTCATAAAGAACTCACATACTTATTGCAAAAATCTGTAAGTCATCAAAAACCAAGCACTACGCGCATGCTCCTAGGGGGGTAGATTGGTACAAAAAGACCATCGCTCGTCCCCGACCGCCACTCATAAGGATGACAATCAAAGAACACCTCATGTTTCAAATTTGTCACACAACGGTTACCATACGTGCATGCTACGGGACTTGCAAACTTCAACACAAGTATTTCTCAAATTCACAATTACTCAACTAGCACAACTTTAATATTACCATCTCCATATCTCAAAAAAATCATCAAGTATCAAACTTCTGATAGTATTCAATGCACTCTTTATGAAAGTTTTTATTATACCAATCTTGGATGCCTATTATATTAGGACTAATTTTATAGCCAAAGCAAATTACCATGCTGTTCTAAAGGACTCTCAAAATAATATAAGTGAAGCATGAGAGATCAATAATTTCTATAAAATAAAACCACCACCGTGCTTTAAAAGATATAAGTGAAGCACTAGAGCAGAAATTATCTAGCTCAAAAGATATAAGTGAAGCACATAGAGTATTCTAATAAATTCCGATTCATGTGTGTCTCTCCCAAAAGGTGTGTACAGCAAGGATGATCGTGGTAAACTAAAAACAAAGACTCAAATCATACAAGATGCTCCAAGCAAAACACATATCATGTGGTGAATAAAAATATAGCCTCAAGTAAAGTTACCGATAGACGAAGACGAAAGAGGGGATGCCTTCCGGGGCATCCCCAAGCTTAGGCTTTTGGTTTTGTCCTTGAATTTTTCCTTGGGTGCCTTGGGCATCCCCAAGCTTAGGATCTTTCCACTCCTCATTCCATAATCCATCAAATCTTTACGCAAAACTTGAAAACTTCACAACACAAAACCCAACAGAAAATCTCATGAGCTCCGTTAGCAAAACAAAACAAACCACCACTTTAAGGTACTATAGCGAACTCATTCTTTATTTATGTTGGTGTTAAACCTACTTTATTCCAACTTCTCTATGGTTCATAACCGACGATACTAGCCATAGATTCATCAAAATAAGCGAAGAACACACGAAAAACCGAATCTGTCAAAAAGAGAACAATCTGTAGTAATCTGTATCAAATGCAAACTTTCTGTAACTCAAAAACTCTACCAAAACAGGACGACCTAGATAATTTGTTTATTGATCTACTTCAATTGGAATCAGTATTTTATCACGTTCTGGTGATTTTTAACAATTGTTCTCCTGAGCAGAAAGTTTCTGATTTTTTCAGCAAGATCAAATAATTATCATCCAAGAAGATCCTATAGGTTTTACTTGGCACAAACACTAAATTAAACATAAAACCAGATCTAACCAGAGGCTAGATCAAATATTTATTACTAAACAGAACCAAAAAGCAAGAAACAAAAATAAAATTGGGTTGCCTCCCAACAAGCGCTATCGTTTAACGCCCCTAGCTAGGCATAAAGGCAAGAATAGATCTAGGTATTATCATCTTTGGTATGCAATCCATAACTGGCTCTCATAATAGATTCATAAGGTAATTTTATTTTCTTTCTAGAAAAGTGTTCCATGCCTTTCCTTAATGGAAATTGGAATCTAATATTCCCTTCTTTCATATCAATAATTGCACCAATCGTTCTAAGGAAAGGTCTACGAAGAATAATAGGACATGTAGGATTGCAATCTATATCAAGAACAATGAAATCTACGGGCACGTAATTCCTATTTACAACAATAAGAACATCATTAATTCTTCCCATAGGTTTCTTAATGGTGGAATCCGCAAGGTGCAAGTTTAAAGAACAATCATCAAATTCACGGAAACCTAACACATCACACAAAGTTGTTGGAATCGTCGAAACACTAGCACCCAAATCACATAAAGCATAGCATTCATGATCTTTAATTTTAATTTTAATAGTAGGTTCCCACTCATCATAAAGTTTTCTAGGGATAGAAACTTCTAATTCAAGCTTTTCTTCATAAGATTGCATTAAAGCATCAACGATATGTTTAGTAAGAGCTTTATTTTGACTATAAGCATGAGGAGAATTTAGCACGGATTGTAACAAGGAAATACAATCTATTAAAGAACAATTATCATAATTAAATTCCTTGAAATCCAAAATAGTGGGTTCATTTCTATGTAAAGTTTTGACCTCTTCAATCCCACTTTTACCAATTTTTGGATCAAGATCTAAAAACTCCGAATCATTGGGACGCTTTTAACTAAAGTTGACTTTGTTGGGGAACGTAGTAATTTCAAAAAAATTCCTACGCACACGCAGGATCATGATGATGCATAGCAACGAGAGGGGAGAGTGTGTCCACGTACCCTCGTAGACCGAAAGCGGAAGCGTTAGCACAACGCGGTTGATGTAGTCGTACGTCTTCACGATCCGACCGATCAAGTACCGAACGCACGGCACCTTCGAGTTCCGCACACGTTCAACTCGATGACGTCCCTCGAAGTCCGATCCAGCCGAGTGTTGAGGGAGAGTTTCGTCAGCACAACGGCGTGGTGACGATGATGATGTTCTACCGACGCAGAGCTTCGCCTAAGCACCGCTACGATATTATCGAGGTGGATTATGGTGGAGGGGGGCACCGCACACGGCTAAGAGATCCAAGGGATCAATTGTTGTGTCTATGTGGTGCCCCGTCCTCCGTATATAAAGGGGGGAGGAGGAGAGGGCTGGCCAAGGGAAGGAGGCGCGCCCAAGGGGGGGCAATCCTACTCCAAGTAGGATTCCCCCCTCTTTCCTAGTCCAAGTAGGAGAGGGGAAGGAAGGGAAGGAGAAGGAGAAGGAAGGAGAGGGAGGAAAAGGAAGAAAGGGGGGCCGGCCCCCTAGTCCAATTCGGTTTGGGCTAGGGGGGCCGCGCGCCCTGCCTTCTCTCTTCCACCACTTGGCCCATGAGGCCCATTGCTTCTTCCTCGTATTCCCGTAACTCCCCGGTACCCCCGAAAATACCCGAATCACTAGGAACCTTTCCGATGTCCTAATATAGTCGTCCAATATATCGATCTTTACGTCTCGACCATTTCGAGACTCCTCGTCATGTCCCCGATCTCATCCGGGACTCCGAACTACCTTCGGTACATCAAATCACATAAACTCATAATACAATCGTCATCGAACTTCAAGCGTGCGGACCCTAAGGGTTCGAGAACTATGTAGATATGACCGAGACACGTCCCCGGTCAATAACCAATAGCGGAACCTGGATGCTCATATTGGCTCCCACATATTCTTCGAAGATCTTTATTGGTCAAACCGCATAACAACATACGTTGTTCCCTTTGTCATCGGTATGTTACTTGCCCGAGATTCGATCATCGGTATCTCAATACCTAGTTCAATCTCGTTATCGGCAAGTCTCTTTACTCGTTCGGTAATACATCATCCCGCAACTAACTCATTAGTTGCAATGCTTGCAAGGCTTAAGTGATGTGCATTCCCGAGTGGGCCCAGAGATACCTCTTCGACAATCGGAGTGACAAATCCTAAACTCGAAATACGCCAACCCAACAAGTACCTTCGGAGACACCTATAGAGCACCTTTATAATCACCCAGTTACGTTGTGACGTTTGGTAGCACACAAAGTGTTCCTCCGGTAAACGGGGGTTGCATAATCTCATAGTCATAGGAACATGTATAAGTCATGAAGAAAGCAATAGCAACATACTAAACGATCAAGTGCTAAGCTAACGGAATGGGTCAAGTCAATCACATCATTCTCCTAATGATGTGATCCCGTTAATCAAATGACAACTCATGTATATGGTTAGGAAACTTAACCATCTTTGATTAATGAGCTAGTCAAGTAGAGGCATACTAGTTACACTATCTTTGTCTATGTATTCACACATGTATTATGTTTCCGGTTAATACAGTTCTAGCATGAATAATAAACATTTACTATGTATTCACACATGTATTATGTTTCCGGTTAATACAACTCATGTCTATGTAAAGTTTTGACCTCTTCAATCCCGCTTTTACCAATTTTTGCATCAAGATCTAAAAACTCCGAATCATTGGGACGCCTTTTAACTAAAGTTGACTCATCTCCAGTCCCATCATTATCAAGATTCATATTGCAAAACAAAGAATTAATGGGGGACACATTAATAACTTTTAGATCTTCATCCCTATTATCATGAAAACTAGAGGAACACGCTTTTACAAAGCAATCTTTCTTAGCACGCATTCTAGCGGTTCTTTATTTGCACTCACCAATGGAAATTCTCATAGCTTTGAGAGACTCATTGATATCATGCTTAGGAGGAATAGATCTAAGTTTCAAAGAATCAACATCAAGGGAAATTATATCCATGTTCCTAGCCAACTCATCAATCTTAGGCAATTTTTCTTCGAGCAAAGCATTGAAATTCTTTTGAGAAATCATAAATTCTTTAACACTAGTCTCAAAATCAGAGGGCATCTTATTAAAATTTCCATAAGATTGGTTGTAGGAATTACCGTAATTATTATAGGAATTACTAGGAAACGGCCTAGGATTAAAGTTTCCTCTATAAGCGTTGTTGCCAAAATTATTCCTACCAACAAAATTCACATCCATAGATTCATTATTATTCTCAATCAAAGTGGACAAAGACATATCATTAGGATCAGAAGAAATACTCTTATTAGCAAACAATTTCATCAGTTCATCCATCTTTCCACTCAAAACATTAATCTCTTCTATCGCATGAACCTTTTTACTAGTGGATCTTTCGGTGTGCCATTGAGAATAATTACCATAATATTATATAAGAGTTTAGTAGCTTCTCCTAAAGTGATTTCCATGAAAGTGCCTCCCGCGCCGAATCTAAAAGATTTCTAGAAGCAAAATTTAATCCAGCATAATTTTTTTTATAATCATCCATAAATTCAAACCATGTGTAGGGCAATTACGTATCAATAATTTCATCCTCTCCCAAGCTTGTGCAACATGTTCATGATCAAGTTGCTTAAAATTCATAATATCGTTTCTAAGAGAGATGATCTTAGCGGGAGGAAAATATTTAGAGATAAAAGCATCTTTGCACTTATTCCATGAATCACTACTATTTTTGGGCAAAGACGAAAACCAAATTTTGGCACGATCTCTAAGCGAAAACGGAAATGGCTTCAATTTAACAATATCATTTCCACGTCTTTTTTCTTTTGCATTTCACACAAATCAAAAAAGTTGTTTAGATGGGTAGCGGCATCTTCGCTAGGATGGCCAGCAAATTGATCTTTCATGACAAGATTCAGCAAAGCAGTATAAATTTCACCAGATTCAGCATCGGCAATAGGAGCAATCGGAGTGCTAAGAAAATCATTGTTGTTGGTATTGGAAAAGTCACACAATTTAGTATTGTCTTGAGCCATCGTGACAAACGATCCAACACACAAACACACAAGAAGCAAGCGAAAAGAGGCGAACGAAAAAAGAGGGCGAATAAAACGGCAAAGGTGAAGTGGGGGAGAGGAAAACGAGAGGCAAATGGCAAATAATGTAATGCGAGGGATAAGAGTTTGTGATGGGTATTTGGTATGTCTTGACTTGACTTGACTTGGCGTAGATCTCCCCGGCAACGGCGCCAGAAATCCTTCTTGCTACCTCTTGAGCACTGCGTTGGTTTTTCCCTTGAAGAGGAAAGGGTGATGCAGCAAAGTAGCGTAAGTATTTCCCTCAGTTTTTGAGAACCAAGGTATCAATCCAGTAGGAGACTACACGCAAGTCGCCTCGTACCTACACAAACAAATAAGAACCTTGCAACCAACGCGACAAAGGGGTTGTCAATCCCTTCACGGCCACTTGCAAAAGTGAGATCTGATAGAGATGATAAGATAAATAATTTTTTGTATTTTTATGATATAGATTGAAAGTAAAGATTGCAAAGTAAAAATAGATTGGAAACTTATATGATGGAGAATAGACCCGGGGGCCATAGGTTTCACTAGTGGCTTCTCTCAAGATAGCATAAGTATTACGGTGGGTGAACAAAAAACTGTCGAGCAATTGATAGAAAAGTGCATAATTATGGGAATATCTAGGCATGATAATGTATATAGGCATCACGTCCACGACAAGTAGACCGAAACGATTTTGCATCTACTACTATTACTCCACACATCGGCCGCTATCCAGCATGCATCTAGAGTATTAAGTTCATAAGAACAGAGTAACGCATTAGGCAAGATGACATGATGTAGAGGGATAAACTCAAGCAATATGATATAAACCCCATCTTTTTATCCTCGATGGCAACAATAAAATACGTGTCGTTTCCTCTTCTGTCACTGGGATCGAGCAACGCAAGATTGAACCCAAAGCTAAGCACTTCTCCCATTGCAAGAAAGATCAATCCAGTAGGCCAAACCAAACTGATAATTCGAAGAGACTTGCAAAGATAACAAATCATACATAAAATAATTCAGAGGAGATTCAAATATTGTTCATAGATAATCTTGATCATAAACCCACAATTCATCGGATCTCGACAAACACACCGCAAAAAGAATTACATCGAATAGATCACCAAGAAGATCGAGAAGAACTTTGTATTGAGATCCAAAAAGAGAGAAGAAGCCATCTAGCTAATAACTATGGACCCGAAGGTCTGTGGTAAACTACTCACACATCATCGGAGAGGCTACGGTGTTGATGTAGAAGCCCTCCGTGATCGATTCCCCCTCCGGCGGAGTGCCGGAAAAGGCCCCAAGATGGGATCTCACGGGTACAGAAGGTTGCGGCGGTGGAAATAGGGTTTCGTGGTGCTCCTGGATGTTTTCGGGGTATATGGGTATATACAGGATGAAGAAGTAGGTCGGTGGAGCTGCGAGGGGCCCACGAGGGTGGGGGGCGCGCCTCCCTGCCTCGTGGCCTCCTCGCTTCTTTCTTGACGTCAACTCCAAGTCCTCTGGATCACGTTTGTTCCAAAAATCACTCTCCCGAAGGTTTCATTCCATTTGGATTCCGTTTGATATTCCTTTTCTGCGAAACACTGAAATAGGCAAAAAACAGCAATTTGCACTGGGCCTTCGGTTAATAGGTTAGTCCCAAAAATAATATCAAAGTGTATAATAAAACCCATTAAACATCCAAAACAGATAATATAATAGCATGGAACAATCAAAAATTATAGAGTTGGAGACGTATCAACAACTCATGTCCATGGTTAGGATACCTTAACCATCTTTGATCAACGAGCTAGTCAAGTAGAGGCTCACTAGGGACACAGTGTTTGCCTATGTATTCACACATGTATTTAGGTTTCTGATCAATACAATTCTAGCATGAATAATAAACATTTATCATGAATAAGGAAATATAAAATAACAACTTCATTATTGCCTCTAGGGCATATTTCCTTCAAAAGAGTGCCCCAAGATTTCTACCAGAGAAACAAGAATGAAAACGTGCATCAACCCCTATGCATAGATTACCCCAATCTCACCTTGGAAATTCGCGAGTTGATTGCCAAAACATACATCAAGTGAATCAATAGAACACCCCATTGTCACCACGGGTATCCCACGCGAGACATACATCAAGTGTTCTCAAATCCATAATAGTATTCGATTCGATAATAGTGAAACCTCAAAGGTAAAACTCAATTCATCACAAGAGGATAGAGGGGGAGAAACACCATATGATCCAACTATAGTAACAAAGCTCGCGATACATCAAGATCGTGCCAAATCAAGAACACGAGAGAGAGAGAGAGAGAGAGAGAGATCAAACACATAGCTACTGGTACATACCCTCAACCCCGAGGGTGAACTACTCCCTCCTGGTCATGGAGACCGCCGGCATGATGAAGATGGCCTCCGGTGATGGTTTCCCCCTCCGGCAGGGTGCCGGAACGGGCTCCCGATTGGTTTTTCGTGGCTACAGAGGCTTGCGGCGGCGGAACTCCCGATCTACGTTTTCTTTCTGGAGGTTTCTGGATTTATAAAAAAAAATTGGCGTCGGTTCCACGTCAGGGGGGTCCATGAGGCAGCGGCAAGGCAAGGGGGCGCCCTCCACCCTTGCCGCTTCCTCGTGAAGCTTCTGGCCCAACTTCGATGCTTCGTGGGCTTCTTCTGGTCCATAAAATATCACCATAAATTTTCAGCTCGGTTGGACTCCGTTTGATATTCCTTATCTGTAAAACTCAAAAATAAGGAAAAAACAGAAACTGGCACAGGGCTCTAGGTTAATAAGTTAGTCCCAAAAATAATATAAAATAACATATCAATGCATATAAATCATCCAAAACAGATAATATAATAGCATGGAACAAACAAAAATTATAGATACGTTGGAGACGTATCAGCCGTGGAGGAGAGGGAGTCCGGCGATGTTGCGGCACTGGTGGCGGCGGAGGAGAGATGCTCGGCCATGGGGATGTCCTGGTGTCTGATATAAAGTTGGGGAGAATTATCTCTTGCCTTGTATTTATCAGTTGCAGATTACACCATATATACATGGGAGAAGTGCATGCACGCCCTACAAAAGAGGCACGCAGGCCCTAGCGTGATGCGATCCTAAATTGCAAGAGAGAGAGAGAGAGAGAGAGAGAGAGAGTTACAACAGTATTAACGTTATGATGTGCACAATAGTCTAACATGGAGCTCGCGGCAGATGCCGGAGAGGCCTAGGCCCCCGAGGTCCTCCTGCTTGGGTTCCCACTCCATTGATGGCCGAGCACGTATGGTGGTGGACTGGTGGTTCGTGGAGAAGGGAAATGAACTATTGTAGGTAAGAGATGAGCCCGAGCCCACAGCACCCGCACTGAGAAAGAGGAAGCAAGGGCGCGGGGAAATGGACTAGTAGCGAATGCATCAGAGGCAAGGGATTCACCTTACTTTTCGGGGAAAAGGAAAGAAGGAAAATGATACTCGCTGACTGGCCTTAATTTCTTTTAGGACTTTACTAACTTCCACCCAGTTGGACGTTAAGCAACAGATCTGCACAATCGTAACTGACATGCATGCGGCTCTTAATAAACACATCCCATAGTATTTGCATGCATGCATGCAATTAGCTTCTATGTTGTTGGCCTCCGCTCTCTCACTCCGTGTCCGCAGGTTAATTAGATGCATGCGGCTCTTAATCAGATACATGCATGAAAAACAAAACTGATGTTGTCAACGTATTCTTTTTCAAAATTGAAAATTGAAAATGTTTTGTAGCGCAAACCATCGACCGAATTGAGAACTGTCTTCACATAAAAGATTTATCGCGACAAGACATTCGAAACTAGATCCCATGTTGGTATGTTTCGACGAAATTTTTTTTGTCAAAAGTTACCAGGCCTAGGCTAAATAATTTATCACGTCTGTGGTACATCAGTTACCATCCAGGTTACTTAAAAATTATCGGGGCATAAAAATGGCTCCGTCAATATTCTCTCCACATGCAAGTGCACCAGAGCACGTGAAAGCTGATGTCATTGTAGATTCTCACTATTTCGATACTGTAAAATGTTTTATAGCTCAAACTGTCGTTTCTAATTAAAAATTAGTTTTCACATACAAAATACGCCGCGACCAGAATTGCGAAAACTAGATCCCATGTTGGTAAGTTTTGATCATTTTTTCATCAAAAAGTTACCGCAAGTTATCAGTTATGTTATATGTATATTAACATGTTATTTATGCAGAAGTGACCGGGGGTGTGTTTTCAATGACTTCTTTCCCCAAGGTCAAAGTTACTGTGGTATTTGTACCTAAGTTATCAGGTCCGCGATGCATACATTACCATGCTATTTGCATAGAAGTAACCAGGGTATGTTTCAACAACTTTTTATTCGGGTCTAAAATTACTGTGGCGTTTGTACCTAAGTTATCAGGTCTGCGGTGCTTATACAAGAATTACCGGGGGTGTGTGTATTCAACTATTTTTTCCAACGTCCTCCCCCATCCCTCGACACCGTCTCCAAAGTTATCAGGACTAGGTAACATAAGTTATCAGGTCTGCCATGTGTGAGTTATCATGCTATTCACACAAGAAGTTAACGGGGGTATATTTCATCAACCGCGCTCCCCCCACCCGGTCGCCATATTTACCAAGACCGGGATATATAAGTTATCAGGTCTGTGATGTGACCGGTGTGTAAATTACCAAATTATCAAGTTTTTTACACATAAGCTGCGAGGGGATGTTTTCAAATAGCTTTTTTCCATCAGGTAAAAGTTATCACATTGTTTGTGTATGAGTTATCTTGTCTGTGATGTGTAAATTATGTTAATATTTACACATAAGGTACCGGGGGTGTATTATACCACGGGTCAATAGCTCCTGTGCGACGTTTTTCATGCGAATTGGAAGGAGTGCGACGTTGTTGGAATGAATGGTTGTGATGCGATGTTTTAGAAGCAAGCAATAGTTCCAATGCGACATGGCTCTGTTTAACCATGAAATGAAAAACACGAGGGGTTAGTGATTCGAGTTATGACACGCGGGACCTAGCAGTTACTCGCATGCGGGTGGGACCCACAACTTATCCACGCAAGCATG